>NC_086042.1:19030676-19330676 GCF_947568885.1 Cydia strobilella
GTAGTGAGAACATATTAAAGGTTAAAATGTATTTCGAATTACACAGAATAAACAGAAAAAAAAAGTATTATAATATGTACGATACGATAAGATACGATACGAGACCGGACCGGACCGGACCGTACCGTACCGTACCGTAGCTTGTTCGAGCTGCTGAGGTGAAAAATAATGAACCATCATAGACTATTAACTTTAAGGCTACATGCTGTACATGCCAAATCGGTTCATAAGGCTAGTTATACACAACATTATTTTCAAGTAAAGATATATATAAACGCGATAAAAACTACGCCGCCTCCAATCCTACACCTCGGACCCGAGAAGATTTAATTCCCTCCTAAATTGTAGGAGGGTATCCCTATATGGGACCGGCAACAAACTCGGCGGGACACATCTTTTCAAAACATATAACACTTTTTTTTCTGTTTATTCTGTGTAATTCGAAATACATTTTAACCTTTAATATGTCCTCACTACTGAGGTGAAAAATTATGTGTGCAACACGAGAGCAAAGTTATTTTACATCTCGTGTTTTTGAGTCCCTCGCTACGCTCAAGATTCTACCTTAGAATCACTCGCTTCGCTCTTGATTCAATAATAGCATCTTTCGCTTTCTCGGGACTCAAAATAAACACTCGCAAGAAAAACCAACTTTCCTCTCTTATTGCACAAATAACTATTTAGTATGTAGGTATTTTAGCATTTTGTAGTTTTCCTCAGTTACCCGTTGACCACGAACGCTGTAAAGAGTTCGAAACATCGGGATGTATTATAAATTCAATATACGCGATATAATCCGTTTTCATAGTTTTATTTCATGAGTAACTATCGCGGTAACCGAAGACAATATTACTTTTTTACAACAATATTATTTACAAATACACTTTTATTACACTTTACAGTACATAGCAGTAGGTACAATGACCAAGAATTGTAAACTCATTGCATCGTTCGCAGATGTAGTGGGCTACGAGTACGAAGGCGGTGCGTACGGCGACGAGGCGGATCGGTTCACGCTGGTGCCTTCCACGCCCGTGGCGCCTGGAGCGCCCGCGGCACGCGCCCGCCACGCCTCCGACGGGGACATCCTGGGGCCCGCGCCACGCCCCGAATCTGGTGCCTTCTCTGGTCAGTACCAGAAATGTTAGGAACGTGTTCTGGGCGTATAAAAATCTTGGCGGATGCTGCACTTAGCATCCACTGAAAATATTGTTCAGATGAGTTATCACTACATACTATAAAACAAAGTCGCTTTCCGCTGTCTGTATGTATGCTTAGATCTTAAAAACTACGCAACGGATTTTGATGCGGTTTTTAGGGTTCCGTACCTCAAAAGGAAAAATACGGAACCCTTATAGGATCACTCGTGCGTCTGTCTGTCTGTCCGTCTGTCACAGCCTATTGTCTCCGAAACTACTGCACCAATTAAGTTGAAATTTGGTGTACATATGTAACGTAAACAATTGAATTTTAAACACGGGGGAATGAGAAAATTAAAAATTAAAGTTTTTCAAACTAGGTCGTGTTACATATCAAATGAAAGAGCCCATTGTGGGAATCTCAAATATATATTTTTTTATAATTTTAGGATAAACAGTTTAAAAGTTATTCAAGAAAATAGGCAAAAAATGACCACGGCAAAAAATACACAAAATAGATCTTTACTTATAGATCACAGGAAAACCTATTAGAAATGTGCAGTCAAGCGTGAGTCGGACTTAATTACTTAGTTTTTGATCTGACCCCTACGGGTTCTTTAAAGACATTTCACTCACTTTTAACATAAAAAATACATTGTCTAAATTGTGGAATCCTTGGAACGCGAGTCCGACTCGCACTTGGCCGGTTTTTTTAAATAGATAGAGTGATTCAAGAGGAAGGTTTATATGTATAATTTGTAAAGGTTTTGTGTACCGGACTAATCCCAACAAGGCCTAGTTTACCCTCTGGGTTGGAAGGTCAGGTGGCAGTTGGTTTCGTAAAAACTAGTGCCTACGCCAATTTTTGGGATTAGTTGTCAAGCGGACCCCAGGCTTCCATGAGCCGTGGCAAAATGCCGCGATAACGCGAGGAAGTTGATAGTTTTTCTGAAACACTTACACTTTATTGCCATATGTATGCCTTACCTACACATCCCATACCTAAAAAACCGGTCAAGTGCGAGTTCGTTTAACTCGCGCACCGAAGGTTCCGTACAAACTTTCAATTTTCTCATGTAAATAGAATCACGAAAGACTCAAACATCAAACATCTATTCAGCAAATAGGCCACAGGGGCACATGTCAATTTTTACAAGCAATACAAAACCAAAATTTACAAAAAACAATTACAAATATGGAATCAATAAAATATTAGATACTTTGTCAGAGATGTATCCAGTCTAAATGTCGAATTACACAAAAAAAAGAAAACTAATAAAAAATATACAAACAACAGACAATTACTAAAATTGTTTAGAGATGTAAAAGTCTCTAGGTGTCAGAGATAAAATATGTATAATAAATTAAAAAAAAAAACGATCATCAAATTATCCTTAGAGGTGTAAAGGGTCTCCAAGACTTGAATTGTTATATAAGTAATTATAAGACAAGAAATTAAATAAGACAGACAAGAACCGAATGAAGTGTCTCACGTTAATGCCACTCAAAAGTAAAGTTACATGGGACGTAACATGAAGCCCGTGTAAACTTAAACAGACCGGTCTCCACAAACAGCACCCGTTAACGAGTATGACGCGTATCTCAGCCATCGTCTCCCTCAACCTTCATTCGGGAAAGTGGCGACCCGATCAACGACGCCACCGTAAGCAAAGACTTTTAAGAGAGCATGACATGTTAAAGCTGCCGGGCTGTATTAATATATATAACGTAAATTAATTCAGTGAGAATTTGTGCTCGTATGTTACATTAAAGACTACAAGTATGCCTACCAATAAATAACTAAATTACAAATTTAAATAGACATAGAGATGTAAAGGTCTACCTGTCAGAATCATTCAAAATATAGGTTATTACATATAAAAACATTAAAATAAAATAAAATCTTAGGGGTGTATAAGGTATCTAAGTGTCCAAAACTAAAATTAACTAAAACAATACAATCAAGCGAGAACATGATGGTCTCTTGAGTCAGAGAGTGACTTGACCAGAAGTATATTAAGCATAATTGTGTACAGCGCCATCTATCGGCAAATTGGCTAACTAATTTGCGCGACCTGTACTCACTGAGGACTGTCCTGTAGTATGTGTGTTGGTTTTTTAAGGCTACTTTTAATTCTTTATCATGTGAACCGATTTCAACAATTTTTGTTTTATTTGAAAGAAGGTATTTTTAGTGTAATCTCATAGACATTCAAGTATAACAAACACCCGCAAATGGGCTTAAATTGCAAATTAAATTAGAAAATGTTTTTGATAATTAAAAAAAAAGTTTTTAAGATACAGGTGTGATTATATTTTACCTGTAAAATTTATGATAATGTTATTATTATGCAAGAATTTCAAAAATTTTCGTCGGTAAACTTCGGAGATAAGGGGGGGGGTGGTATTTTTTTTCACATTTTCCTTCTTAAGTCAATTTTTTTACTATGAAAAAAATAAAATTGTTTTGTAATGTTCAATTCGAGCTCTTTCAAATGATATCCCACTCGACCTAGTAACTAGACTGACTTTTTGCCCCCTCTTTATATTGGGCATTTTTCATAATTAATAAATATAAAATAAAAAAATTACACTTCCAATGTGTTAAGGTTAGCGCTGTTCATAACTATTCAGAATTTCAAATCGATAGCTTCAGTAGTTCTCGAGATATTTAGCAATGTGACAGACAGACAGACAGACGGACAGAGTCGCACCATTAGGGTTCCTTTTGTGCCTTTTTGGTACGGAACACAGAACCCTAAAAAGATCACACTCTTACTAACTAGCGGCGCGATTCGGGAAATGAATTAGAGATTCACTAGATATGAAATAGTAAAGATATGTGACGTCCCACGGGTAAAGATACCTTATGGCGGTTGGAGCTTACGCTATTATTAACGCCGCTCCAATTAATATTGGATGGCGCTTACGTCGCATAGCGCCACAATAAATTGCGCGCCATAAGGTACCTTTTACCGTGAAATGTCACATATCTTTACTATTTCATATCTAGTGGATCTCTAATTCATTTTTCGAATCGCGTCGTAGGTAACAGTTAGCAGAACTGAATCATTACGTGAAAGTAAGTGGGCTACTTTAAACACTCATTACTTAATTGTCGTTGTTTTAGAGAGCGACGTTGACTTGGAGCAGCGATTGGCTCTGAAGGCTGAGGAACTTCAAGAACACGAGGAGTCTCGGGAACGGAAGCCGCTGACGGCACCGCGCTCTACAAGCAACGACCGCCGCGAAACTGCAATATAATGCGAATAATGCGATCAATTGGGACGCATTTAAAATCGTACTTTCGGTTATACGTAAGTGTTAACTTGAACGTTGTCAGGATTCGTCAGTGAAACAAGAATAGCACCGCAATGTGAGAGTTTCAAATTAAATACAATATAATGGCATCCGAGGATCGAGGAGTCAAAAATATTCCCACGTCTTTCAGCCACGTAGCGGACACGATTCTACGTGCTACGGCGTAGCACGCATAGGGTTGCTTTAGTTGCTTAGCAGTGAAAGTGTTACCTAAACTAAGTTTTCATGTTAGAGGGTTATCTATGTCCTATGTCTATTGTCTATGTCCCTATTTATTTTCCTTTCAAATGCTACATTATACTTAGGAACAAGTTGATTGTTATTATTGTTTTGGTCTTTTTTATAATAGTCGGCGCTATTTTAATCGCAACATTTCATTGCCGGGACATAATATAAGTATTGACCAAGCTGATCTAAACTATATTTTTATACACCTATATATGAATTACACAATATACATATTATATGTTTAGTGTTTATAAGAACACAAGACTCACCTTTGAATTTAAAATCCCATTAATGGATAAAAATAATGAAAACAGATTATATTATATAGGTATAACTGGTACAAGTAGTCTAATCAAGTGTCAAATCAAAAAAAAAAAGGATAACTAGAAGTAATTAATAAAAGTAGGTAGTTATATACGGGATGTTTCCTGTAACAGGGGCATTAAATTAAACTGGGGGCTGTACTCCTCAAACTGACCAACATTTGTTCAGCAACTTTTAAAAATTACTTGTGTTTTGATTTTCATTACACTTATAATTTTAAAAAGTTGCTGAACAAATGTTGGTCAGTTTGAGGCGTACAGCCTCCAGTTTAATTTAATGCTCCTGTTACAGGAATGACCCGGTATATAGTTTTCGCTGAACTGGCGGATAGTCTCTAATTTGTTGCGATTTTTAATGTCATTACCTATTTTAAATAGCCAATGAACAAAACAAATGTATTCAAATTGTTGCAATTACGTATTATGGGAACTTAATAGGTGTACCTATTTAGGAAGTTAAGTAGGGTAGGGGTAGGACCCATTTGCATTTAATGTGTATAAACCGACGGACGATAGTTAAATGTGTATATATAAATATACCACGAGTACCGAGTAAAGTAAATAAGTCAAGGAAGGACCATTTTGATGATCTTGGAAATGGATGGATCAAGTCAATTTGAATAAAGGTACCGTTTGGTGTTGTGATTATTTTCTTCACTTGGTACAACTTATAGGTATTGCATGTGTTTTGTTAATTATAATTACGTGATATTGTTCGTCAGTTGTTGTACCTAAGGCTCAATCACATAATAATATTAGTTAGGTCAATTAGTTTTGCAATTAATATTTACAGAAAGGTTCTTGGCACTTTTGATGTAGGTATATTTATATTTATTGACTCGCCTCGCCTACTATTTTTAAATTAATAAACTTCGATTACAACTGATTTCGTCTTTAATTGATTATTTAAGAACCCAACTTTTAGGCAGAAAATACCTAAGCTGTTTTAAGTAGGTTGGTACACTCGGTACCATGTTTGTTTTTTACATATCGTCAGGTGACAACCAAAACTCACTAATTACTAAAAAATAATTAAATAAAAATCAACCTTATTTTGGTAATAATACGGTTCACTATGGCACTATGTAATTCATGAATCTAGTATAAAACTGGATTAGGCATGAGTGGTGGGGGGGAACTGTCAGTAGGAGTAGCAGAGAAAGCGTTATTATTGTTTGTCCTTGTCTCGCTTTTTTTTTATTCCCACCGTAAATTTGGTGGGCTACAAACGCTACAAATCTACTTGACCAATCATATTGTCGCATTGTTATGTAATAAATTGACAGAAAATACCTAAGCTGTTTTAAGTAGGTTGGTACACTCGGTACCATGTTTGTTTTTTACATATCGTCAGGTGACAACCAAAACTCACTAATTACTAAAAAATAATTAAATAAAAATCAACCTTATTTTGGTAATAATACGGTTCACTATGGCACTATGTAATTCATGAATCTAGTATAAAACTGGATTAGGCATGAGTGGTGGGGGGGAACTGTCAGTAGGAGTAGCAGAGAAAGCGTTATTATTGTTTGTCCTTGTCTCGCTTTTTTTTTATTCCCACCGTAAATTTGGTGGGCTACAAACGCTACAAATCTAATTGACCAATCATATGTTCTGTCCCTCACGGGCGCACGCGGTAGGCCGCTTCTATAGGATCCTACCTTCTATGTGAGCTTAATTAGTGAGTTTTGAATGTCACCTGATGGCACCGTGCGAAGTTCATGGTGGGGGTAAGTAAAGCGATCGCAGCACATAAGGTGGTAAAAATAGGCACTAATAGTCCGTGGTGTACACTTAATTACGGCAAATGGTGATGGAATTTCCTTTTGCATAGTTGCTCCTTTTGACTCACAGATTGAGTTAGGAAGGGGAGCCATCCGAATTTTTGATGCAAAATTTTTACTTAACAGGGATGCGGGGGGGGGGATATACTTATTGTAACGAGGAACTATTGTTGGGCTTTTTCAATCAATTTTTATTTAGTGTGCATATTAAAATAAGAAAAATATAAGCATATATTCCAAAAAAAAATAGTTTTTTTTCCAAAATATTTATATGAAACCGTAAAAATTTAATATCAGAAATTAATTTAGCATCCTTGAGTTACACGCAAATGATACCAAACTTGACCACGAAGCAAAACTTAATTTTTTACAAATTTCGTAAGTCAAAATTTGCATTAAAAATTTGATTAGGAAATTCGACGAAAAGGAGCAACTATGCAAAAGGAAATTCCATCATCATCATTTGCCGTAAATAGCACTTTAGCACCACGGCCTATAACGGGAGTTGGCGTACAAGTATTATATATATGGCTCGAAATGGAACTTTAATTTACGATTACTGCTGGCATATTCATTTAAATTGTATGGTGTAAGGGACCATTATAATCTGTATGAAATGCTTAATATAACTAACGTATTTAATTTGATAATTTTATTATTGATATTGTATCTGTGTAAATAGCATTGCAAATACCACATATTATGAAATATTTTTGTGGAAGATAAGAATGACAGATCACTTTTTGTAGAAAGATAGACATATATACCACCATCGCGGACTTTTTTGTAGATCAATGAAAGAAAGACAATTCCACCATACATTGTGTTGTTATATCTGTATATCTCAAACATATTGGACAGCGTTTTCGATTAAAGCTCTTAGCCAGCGTGATTTTTTTCTGACTTCATTAGCAAATATCTTCATATTTCAACCAATTTACACAAAACCTTAACAAATTATACGCCTTCACCTTCCTCAAGAATCACTCTATTCATAGGTAAAAACTGCATAAAAATCCGTTCAGTAGTTTTAACTGAAATTATAACAAAAAAACAAATACGAGATTTGTACTCCTTTATTTTTTATAAAACAATATCAAGTTAGTTAATCGATTAGAATACTGTCAAAATATCACAACTTCGACTCAGGACGCAAGGCATGAACCACTACATTTATTAATGAACCCTAAAAGGATATCTATTCTATTAGGCTAGCTAATGCACAATATGTAAAGGTTTACTGATTCCTGACTAACATAATTTATGTCAATAAGCTGCAGTGGCGGCGCGTCGAACATATATGACTTATGAAGTTATAAGATAAGGTTGTGTTGACATAGGCAATCCGGTAAAATCGAGTTCTATGGACGCACCGCCGCGTTTAGAGTTAAACCGAGGTAAGTCTGCAACGATTTTGATAGCACACGCAGTGCAAGTGTTATTTATACATCATAATTTAATAGAAGCTTGGCGTTTATAAGAATAATAAGAACAGTTTAAAAAACCGGGCAAGTGCGAGTCGGACTCGCACACGAAGGGTTCCGTACCATTACGCAAAAACGACGAAAAAAATCACGTTTGTTGTATGGGACTCATGGGAGCCCCCCTTAAATATTTATTTTATTCTGTTTTTAGTATTTGTTGTTATAGCGGCAACATAAATACATCATCTGTGAAAATTTCAACTGTCTATAGCTATCACGGTTCATGAGATACAGACGGATAGACAGATAGACAGCAGAGTCTTAGTAATAGGGTCCCGTTTTTGGGTACACTACATAATTCGAAAAAAAATATGCCGAATATTAGAATGTCGAAGTTTATCATTCCGATTTTAAATGCTCGACCCATCAAAATTTCGACTGTTGTAATTACGAATGATGAAAATGAATTTTGTAAATTTCGATCCACGTTATTCCGATTATAGGTAACAATTCCGATGGTGACAAATACCGAATTTAACAATTACGATTTTTGAAATCACGAATTCCGAAATGCCATTAATCCGAAATTTAAAATTTCGAACCACATAATTTCAATTATACAATTCCCACAGTGACAAACGCCGAAATTAACATTTACGATTTTTGAAATTACGAATTGCCATTATTCTGAAACTTGTAATTCCGATTTGATTCCTATTTTAAATATCCCAATATTAAATTATTTTAAAACGGGTCACTCACGTATTATTAAGTCGAATAGCTCGACATGTTTCAATCCAATTTACGAGGATCGTCTTCACGGAGCAATGACACGTCTTCACTGGTCGAGGGCGCGCCGTGTACTGCGGGCCAAAGCCCGACTCGCACGGCCGCTCACGACAGGCGGCGTCGGCGGTGCCGGCGACATCACCGTTGCGAAGAACGGCTCTACCCTCCGTATTGCGTTTGTCAAATGTCGGATCGAATTAGTGATAATTACTATAGGTAGATACGAGAACAATACGAGATCTAATAAGGCCGGTCCACACTGACCACCGACGCAGTACCCAAAATCGTTTTCCAACTAGGCGGCACCGACCAACCACTATCACGATTGAAATTCGGATAACGACTGATTTCAATAGCTTCCTAATACCTATATATCCCAATTATTTTGTAATTTCCGAATTTACTGTTAAATACAATAGTCATGAAGGTAGTACCTACGTCGTTAAAGTTCTGACCTAACCCACTTCTGGCAACAGTTCGCTTTCTTGGGGGTCGCAGTTCTAACCTAACCTAACCAACTGCTGGCAACAGTTCGTTTACTTGGGGGTCGCAGTTCTAACCTAACCTAACCCACTGAGATCATTTACTTCTTTCATTTTTCCAATCTTACAAAAGACCGAATTTCTGAATAGCGAATTACTAAAACGTGAGTCTTCATTTGAATATCACGAATTTAATTTTTCCGACCTTACAAAAGACCGAATCTCTGAATACCGAATTACTTTATTTCCGATCGGACAATGATTTTTCGGAATTTAAGAATTCGGAAAAAAATATTTTCGGAAAAGTGTAAAATCGCAACTTCAAGCTTTCGGTCAAATAAGAATCGGATTTTAAGTTTTCGGAAATAGCACATTCGTGATTTTCTTCCATCGTGTTTTTAAAAATCGTAATTTTGATATTTCGGACGTATAAAAAATCGGGATTATGAAAATCGTGGTTATAAAAATCGGAAAAACATATTTCGGAATATTTGGGTGTTCCCCCCGTTTTTACCCTTTGGGTAGGGAACCCTAAAAAAACACTTGCACTGCTTGTGCTATCAAAATCGTTGCAGACTGCAACATCTCGGTATGACTAGCTAGCTAAAGACGTTTAGCACGGCAAGAGTTAGTGCCTTTCCATGGTAATGAACCAAGATTTTTTTACGGTTCGGATTAGTTCTGAAAACCTATACCTATCTACAGATAGTATGATGTTAGCATGGTACAAACTTAAGTATTAAAAATATACGTTTAAATAAATATAATGTACAAGTTTACATGTAATTTAATTTAAATCATTACTTTGTGACAAGTTTAATATTTAAATAAGTACGATATAAATGCTAGGATACACATGAAAACATTATGCACTTTAAAAGCGGATATACTTACATAATTTTTAATAACACGATCATATGCATAGTTCATTGATATTACCTACTTAATTTTTAATAGACATTTATAAAATGTAGACAACGTTACAATATTGCAAAAATCACAATTATCAAAACTTGGCTTTATCTTATTGACTAGATAATAACTACATAATTATCATATCTGAGACTTAATTAAAATAACAAAATTAACTAGCTAAATACATAAACAATGTTAATTTAATACCACCTCAACGTACCTACACACCTAGACATTTACGTTCTAGCTCCATAATCGCGAAACATTAACATTATACCTATCACTGAAAAGCGCGTGTCAAAAAATGGTGCGAGGCAGTGCTATATATACACCTTAGAACATACCTACTAACATAACAGACTACATATTAGGTACCTAATTACCTATACATCTATAAAAACTTTTATAAAAAAAAGATAAACCGACTTCAAAAAGGATGAAATAAAATATTATCCTTTTTAGGGTTCCGTGTTTAAATATATGCGTTACCTACTGATATATTTGAAGTCGGTGCCAAGCAAAATTTTGAACCATATATTCATAGTGATTTTGCTGTAATTCGATAAGGTTGCGGCTGTACGTTGGACTGCCTACTGCAGCGTACTACGTAGGCGAACGACACGCGAACGCTAAGTGGCGCGGCACGGCGCCTTAATTAATCCTTTGATACCTATAGAAGTGTCCTACGTGGGCGATCTCTTTGCGAACGCGAACGCCTTGGGCCGGCCGCGCCGCGCCGCGCCGCTTCGCTTCGCTTCGCCTTCACGAGTGTTCGCCTATGTAAGACGCAGCGTTACACGACGACAATAAACGAACTTTCTGTAGGTATTTAAGAACACACTTCAGAACAGAACACACGGTTTTACCTTCTTGGCGCAGTTCGTACCATGCTTGTCGGCACATTAGTGAAAACCTAATGCGTTTATTTGTCGTCGTGATCTTTTAAGAGCATTTGTTACTAATGCTTGAACAGTCTATAGCACGCAAGTGTGGGATTGGGACTGAGTTATTTTCTGTCGCTTATCCAGAAGACTACATTTCAAAATATAAAACAATTCAAGGGACCTTCATGCCAAATTTCAGCTAAAGCGGTTTAGTTGTTTAGCCATGAAAAGGTAACAAAGAGGCAGACAGAATTACTTTCACGTTTATAATATTTGTACAGTTGTAATGGGATTTATAGACATAAAGCTGATTATTTTTGACTGGTATTGTTACTACTTGGCTTGGCACCGACTTCAAACATATCAGTTGGTAACGCATATATTTAAACACGGAACCCTAAAAAGGATAATATTTTATTTCATCCTTTTTGAAGTCGGTTTATCTTTTTTTTATAAAAGTTTTTATTTTTCCATTTTTAGTTTTAAGACATTGTTAAAAGCGTGACGCATGAATGAAAAACATAATCATGTTTAACTCTAAATTCGTTCCATTCTCAAACCCCCCGATCACTCAACCTCACAGCACATTAACCCCTGATCACTGAACCCCTCGACCCTAAACCACCAACCCTTCAACCGCCATTCCCCGACCCCTAACCCCAGACCCCTTAACTCCTAACCCTAACCCCCAATCTCTTAACTCCCAACCCCTCAGTCCCCGACCCATCAACTTACCTCCCCTCAACCCCCAACCTCAAACCCCCCAAACACTAATACCCGCTACCTTCACCTCTCACACCTACCCCTCACCTCTCAGTCTCTTTGGTTGTTTCCAACACTACCTACATCAAAAATCATAATACACATTGTGACTGGTCGTATCCCTATAGCCTAGTATTAAGCTCATTTTTCATTACAAAAACATAGAAGATGGGAAAATATACCTTTGTAAAACTGAAATCCTCTTCAGTCGCATATTTCGTTCATAATTCCACTAAATATTCTGACAGATGAAACTTGAAACACTTAATTCCATGTTTTATTATTTAACACTAGTGTTCTCGTTAAATTGATCCGTATTTTAACTTAGAAATAAACAGAAAGGTTCAATAACAAATTGCAGCGCACTGACAATGACACGGAGACTGACAGCTTGACAGGATGTCGAACTGACGTTTAGGTGCTCCTGGTACAATATGACATGCAATAACGTTTTTGATACTACATTCTGATCGTAAAACTTACGTGTAAAATATAGTTAAATCTTAATTTCCGGAAGTTGTTTTAAACATATTTGTTATTAATAAACATAAAACACGTTGAAGTGAGCGAAGAATTCGGAAATAAACTAAATTTATCATAAAGTAAAATAATATATCAGGTTCATACGTAATGGATTTCAGAACGTTCCTTCTTTTATTATTTGTTTGGGCTCCTCAAACTGAACTGCTATCTATGTGTGCGTGAGATGTGGATGTCGTTGTAAATGTCTCTGTCCTTCTAAAACATCGCATGCGTGAAAGGGATAGATATCGGGGGAATCGACATTTAGTGATTGTAAACGTTAAGATATAGGCCGTAAGGATTAGTAAACACTATTGGACATATGACCTTCTCCTTGAGTCGAGCACCGTTACGTGCCATGGGGCGAACGACCTCGTTCTCAATTCTGGTATCCTGGTACTTTTTGGATAATGTTTGTCTTAATAAGTCGCCTGTCGCTTGTCGCCGGTCGCCTGTCGCCGGTCGCCTGTCGCTTGTCGCTGATCGCCTGTCGCTTGTCGCTGATCGCCTGTCGCCTGTCGCTGATCGCCTGTCGCTGGTCGCTTGTCGCCGGTCGCCTGTCGCTGGTCGCCTGTCTCTTGTCGCCTGTCTCTTGTCGCCTGTCTCTTGTCGCCTGTCGCCTGTCGCTGGTCGCCTGTCTCTTGTCGCCTGTCGCTTGTAGCTTGTCGCCTGTCGCTGGTCGCCTGTCTCTTGTCGCCTGTCTCTTGTCGCCTGTCTCTTGTCGCCTGTCGCCTGTCTCTTGTCGCCTGTCGCTTGTCTCTTGTCGCCGGTCGCCTGTCGCTGGTCGCCTGTCTCTTGTCGCCTGTCGCTGATCGCCTGTCGCCTGTCGCTGGTCGCCTGTCGCTTGTCGCCTGTCGCTGGTCGCTTGTCGCTTGTCGCCTGTCGCCTGTCGCTGGTCGCCGGTCGCCTGTCGCCTGTCGCTGGTCGCCTGTCTCTTGTCGCCTGTCGCCTGTCGCTGGTCGCCTGTCTCTTGTCGCCTGTCGCTTGTCGCTTGTAGCTTGTCGCCTGTCGCTGGTCGCTGATCGCCGGTCGCCTGTCGCCTGTCGCCGGTCGCCTGTCGCTTGTCGTCAGTATCCTATTGTTATGTCGCCGGTCGCTTGTCGCCGGTCGCCGGTCGCTTGTCGCTTGTCGCCGGTCGCTGGTCGCTTGTCGTCAGTATTCTATTGTTATGTCGCCGGTCGCTTGTCGCCGGTCGCTTGTCCCTGGTCGCTTGTCGCCGGTCGCCTGTCGCTGGTCGCCGGTCGCCTGTCGCTGGTCGCTTGTCGTCAATATCCTATTGTTATGTCGCCAGTCGTCGGTCGCTTGTCGTCGGTCGCCGGTCGCCTGTCGCTTGTCGCCTGTCGCAAGTCGCCTGTCGCTACTAAAAGGTATAAAAGGCCGGAGCGGGCACGGGGGGATTCATTCATTCTTCAACCATCGGACTAGTCGTGACTCTGGCTTTTGGGCGTAATTTTCGTACTGGTAAGCGAAGTTTCTCTGCTACTTTTTCTGTGTTTGTTTTACTTGGAATTATCTTGGTAAATTTAAACTTAGAATTTGTGTCTGCGTTTGGTTTTACGGGGACAATATCGTCGTAACGCTGAACCTAGACTATTGTGGAGATTCTTTGCTGCTATGTATGGGTTTTATTTTATTGTAAAGTTTTCGATACTGAGTTGTTCCGAGTGCCGCCACGTTATGCAGGGACAATATCGTTGCATAGCAAGGACTTGGAATTGGTCTGTGTTTGGTTTTACGGGGACAATATCGTCGTAACGCTAAACTTGGACTATGGTGGAGATTCTTTACTGATGTGTTGTGTGTAGTGTTGAGTGCCGTGAAGTGAAATTTTCTACACTGTATTGTTCTAAGTGCCGCCACGTTATGCAGGGACAATATCGTTGCATAGCAGGTACTTGAAATTGTGTCTAGGTTTAATTTTGCGAGAAGTAATTTTCGTAATGTTAAGCTTGGATAATGGTGCCTAAGGGAATTTCACTTCTTTATTTAGTTTGTTTGTTTTGTGAGAAATTTATACTAGTAAAATTACTCTTAGTTATTTTAGTGTTTTTTCTATGGGGTCTTTTGCTATTTTTGAAGCCAGATCATTGCTTGGACTGACAGTTTGTCCAACTAAACATTCATCACGCCTGGCGGTGTTAAAGGTGATGGGTGGTTAGGAGTCTTTTAGTTCCAGGCTTGAGAGGGCCTGGCATCTCTTCTTTACCAACATAAGAGATGAACTATCTCCCAGGTCTCAAAGCCCAGCTGTTAGATGGAAGTGAGGGCATCACGTGCGTGCCATTCGGAGTAATCTGAGCTCACTAAAGTCGGCAGTAATTGGGATCTGGTCCCCTATTAAATATATTTATATATTTCGGTGCTCTGGCGCATGCTAGTGCTGATTGCGGGGAAGGATTCTGTCGTGACTGTTATTATATACTTAGTCTTAGTTGCGGCAGGACTTCTCATGTGGTTGGTGCTGGTGTGTGCAAAGGGTGCCGATCCACTGATAGACACGGAATAGGGCGACTTACTTCCTACTTCTTTTAGCCCGCGGGCGTAGGAGGGGGAGTCAAATACACGGACCATTAGTTTTGCTAATCTCGGTTTGGTCTACCGAACTTTCCAGCTTCTAGTAGGGATACACTTGTGTATATTCCAAGGCACTAGGTCAATAGTAAGTGCGATCTGTGCTTTGGGTGTACCTAGAGTAGGGCCAGAGGGTAGGACTATAAATAGGGTAGAGTCATACACTATTTGTCTGTAGGTATTTGTGTGTAGGGTCTCTTTTATGCTTGGTCTAAGACTCTGATATGGTTGATATAAATTCTTCTTTTAAAGACTTATAAATATGGCTTCATTAACCTTAAATATGAGTATTTAAAAGGTAAAGGATTCTTTTGCCTAAATCTTTCAAACTTTTAATTTATCTGGGGAAAATAAATTAAATTCCTATGAAATCTTTATTTTTTTATCTATTAAATTTCTGGTTTTTGGAGTAAAGACGAGGTACTGAGTTTTGCAATCAGGTTTCTAAGGTATTTGCAAAATAAATTCTTAAAATATCAAGATGGGTTTAGGCATACAGATCGTTCTGGGATAGAAGAATGGTTTGTTTTAGGGACCCCTTGGCAGGCAAGAGCAGTCCGATGGGAATTTGAGTGGAATAATGCTCAACTTGATATTTCAGTCTCATAAAATATAGCAAATAACATTAGTGCTTCGTTTATACATCTAAAAGACTAGAAATTTAGTCTATACTTTTAGTTCTGGGAATTGGGAAAAGGGATTAGTATCCCTAGCTTTTGAACATAAAAAAGAAGTAATTTTGATTGACTGATGATACTTGGCGCTTCTTTCATCAGATCATCTAGGAATGCTTAGGTTGCGAAGCGTTGGTCATAGCCCGTCTGGCTACAATGTTAGGATAGGTAACCCGAATGATGTTTTAAAACGGGATAAGGCCTTCTGACCCGCATCGAGCATGCGAAGCAGTACGTGTGAACTCACACATCGTTTAGAAGGTGATAGTATAATTATAACTTTTCCTAAAAAGCTAGGGTGTAAATGGGCTTATCCTGGGAGTGCTGCTTCGTATGTTATCCCGAAGGCTTAATAGGCGTAGCGGGACTTCACCAAAAACATTTTTAAACTCATTTTTCCAATAACATTTTTAACCTCATATTAACCATATATGCTGCAATTACCTAAATAATGTCATATGTAGTAAGCCTTTAACAGCATTTACATTACACAAATAGATTTAACAAAATTGTAATATTAATTTCATCACTAAGCTCGGAATACTATTTTAGAATGCTTCGCTACGCTCAGTTTTCAATTATGGAATCATTTGCTTCGTTCAGGATTCGATGTGCGGCCTCATCGTAAATATGTCAATTTCCTCCCAAGCTACACAAACTACTATTTCTACTACTGTAACTATTAAAATATTCTTTGAATTATTCTTTAGTTTCATAATAATATATCTTCAGTACCATAAATATTTATTTTTTAAAATATAGGTAATAATAGAATAATACCGGAGTCCAAAATTTAGTCGATACTCATTAAAGAATCTAGGGTTTCACGGTACACTTCGAGGGGTTCTAACTACTATCTAGACGATCACATGGCCAAATTTTAGGGGTAGATTCTTAAGAGGTGTTTAGCATAAGAGAAGATTAGTTAATAGTAATAGTTGGGGTGGGTGACATTTTGGTGGAAGCCGTGACGCAGGATTTAATTTACCTGGGTTACTATGGGTTTTCAAAACATGGTTATGCAAAAGTAGCCTTTGGCTACATTTTGTTGACGTGAAATGGAATGGGTACACTTGATTTTGGACTCTGTTATTATTGTAGATTTAAATAAGTCTTGAAACATTGTTTATTATTAAATAGTTGCTATTTTTGTCGTGGTTTTGAATAAAAGTCATGAAACAAATATTTTATTATTCAAAGTTTCCATGTACACATAGAAATTAAATAAAAATCCTTGAATTGCTGATTCATAAAAGTAAACTAGTTCTACTATTTTCATTTCTTTTCCAGCCGTAGGGTGGGGATTCCTTTTCATATTCATGAGCTAGGATGTGTGTCGTCATGGAATCAATTGTAGATTAATTTTCTTGCGTTCTTGATGTCTGAAAAACAAAATAGCATAATTAAAGCTCACATAGTATAACTTTCACTTAAAATGGCTATTTTAAGCAAAAGCTTTCATTTATTTCCCGCGCGTCATAGATTCGTTAAGAATTTAGCTCCTTCGCAGGTATCAATAATAACAATGAAATAAATAAATAAATATTTCGGAACAGTTTCACATATCAATTTAACCTCAGTGTAAGCAAACGTGGACGGTCTATAGCGTTGGAGGGTCTGCCATCTAGTGGCCTGAATCGGAAACATAAATATGCACATTGACAAAGAAAGTGCTACCATCTACCGTTCTCGTACGTTTTCTTTAGTATAGTGGGTTACATCGGAAGCATAAGCTTCACATTTACATTTCGTGCCAAGAATCTGACTGTTTATGTGCTGCCCCTATATAATTGCATTGCCCTCTAGTTCATGCACGCTCCATATACTAGGCGGCGTAGTGCATACCTATATCGATAAAGTACATACATAAATAAATAAATAATATTTAAGACTTGGGAGCACATATTTGTGGTAAAATACACGTAGGTGCATGCCTTTGTCAGGCTACATTTATAGACAGGATCGCTACCGATTGAGCTAGGAGGCCGTTGCAAATAGTCTAGAAATAAGCTTATCTAAGTTAACCTAGGATATGGTTAGATAAGATATCTAGTTATGTAAGTAAGAAGTAGGTATGCTTTAGTTGAAAAATTATGGGGGCGTGTAATTGTCCACTTACACGCAAAAATACTAAGGAAGAGGGGGCGTATTCAGTAACTTTCTTATTCTCCTATTATGAATGTCGACAACGCGTTTGCAACCCTTTTGGTTTTGCGGTGCGACGGTTATCACTTACATTCAAGTGGCTCGGCTGTTCTTTGCCTTCCATATTAAAAAAAAAAGTAGCTATTCACAATTTATCACTTGAGCGTGGCTCTAAGGAACAATCACATATGTTGTTAGAACTGAGGTCACGTTGATTGGTGTATGTAGACGTCATACATTTGCTACTATAGAATATACGTGTATCTATGGATGTATGAACAAGGATTTTAGCAGTTATCTAACGCACATGTTAGGAAATTTAGTCTAAAATATCAAGTAATAGTACATCATACAATTATTATTAGAAATTTAGTGGGACATACACTTATGTATGGACATTTATCTAAATACTCTTTAGTACGGAACCCTAAAAGTCTCAATATTTACCAGGAATAGCGTTGAAATGTGTATAGTTTACTGTTATAGTCATTACAATTATCTACTGGGCATCTGTGAGCTGCCTTGTTCTCGCTCAAATAATTTCATGAAAATCGATTAATATATGTAACGCCCTAAAGCATCTGGACGAACGGTGTGCATACATAAGCATAAGTTGTAGTGTATATATTATCATAGGTTGATTTAGGATTACAGTACTGTTCTGCTGACGGTATTTTTCAATCGTGTTTTGATTACAGTAAAATAATAATAAATAGTTGTTTAAGCTAGCATTCTAAGTACCTAACATGGAGAAAGAACGTTAAGCTCATTTTTTCTATAGTATGCAGTGTAGACGGCAGCTATCGTTGCAGCAAAATTCTTGAAATACGCCCTTCGAACTGGAGTATTGAAGTATCAGTGGCTTGGTAGCCTGAAAAAAATAGACAAGTGTTAGAAATCTCAGTTAATAAAGAGTAAAAATAAAGAGTAAAAGTAAAGGGCAAAACAACAATATTTTTCTTCAGACATCCATTCGCGGGGGCGCGTCATTACTTTTAAGTCTTGTGAAGTGTATTGAAATATGAGGCTACTTCAACAAAACCAGTCTGCATTTAGTCGGGTACACAGTCGCATGTACTCTCCCGAATTTCGTCAATGTTATGATAATTTAATAAAAATATATACAAATACATCCATGGGAAATTTTAGATTTCATAGGCAGTACTTAAAGTTTTCAAAATCCAAAAAAGTTTGAGAATCTTTGCCTTACAGGACTCATTTCCAGGGTTAGGTCATAGATAAGCTAGATTAAGTGTATACTAAGTCGACAGAGTTAGCATAAGGTATGTTAGGCTAAATAACAGTTTACATCTCTCTGCTTTTTCACCGGGAAGTCACCGTTCAGTTTTGAAATATTAATGCCAGGCTTGTCATGAGTTTTTGTAGCTTATAATAGGTTTTGTATTTATATAATGAGATAAGATACCTTTCATAAGAAGCAGTCTGTAGATGTACATTGAAGTCAACCGGATAAATGATGCTGTGATACGGACAGTCCCCAGGAACACTGAAATTAAAAATGTTAAAAGTTAGTTAAAGTAGGCTATATTGATTAGTCTAACTAAGTGTTTATGATTCATTAGAGGTAGGGTCTTTGCGGTTAAGTAAGGAAAGTGGGAATAAATAGTTCAGATTTTTTTTGAACAATGGGAAAAACTTAAGTTCTTTTATTTCTAAGTAGGTTTTGGTCTAAAAATTGCGTTCTAGGTGGCATAGTAGTTAGTTATAGTCGTACTTACTAGGGAATTGTCGAAACATTTGGAAGGACCCATGAAAGCAGCAATGGAAATTTTCTTCGCTCGACTTGAAATACCACGGTCGGCTGGCAACTAGGTTGCTTGCTGAAAAATTCGGCATATAATGATAAATTTATTGCAAAAGATGAATAGTTATTACCAGTAAAACAGGTGAGTAGATAGTTAACATTAAAATTATATTTAGTGACCACTCCGAAAAAAATTAAGGTGCTCATTCCAAAACTTAAGTCACTCAGATTAAAATGATCAATGCATAAGCAAGTAGGAATAAATTGTGGCAACAGATAGTATAGTTAAAGAATGTGTTTCTGAAAATTGCTTTCAATATTTAATTAATTCAGCAGGGAAAAAGAATACATGTCAGTAAGTGAGCAAGTATGTAATATTGATTAAGAACCTTCTTTGAATGATAGATGGTTTGTGCCGACAGAAGGGTCTTAGGTCCACATACTTTAAGTTGTTAAACAACAGCGGGTTCCTTGTTAAGAGGAAATACATATTCATTACTAGCAACCTGCCTCGACTTCGCGAGGGTTATGCAAGACCTCAACTAGTTATATTACCTAAACCTTTTTCAAAAATTACTCTACTCGTAGGCGAAAACCACATTAAAATACGTACATTAATTTTAGAGTTTGTTGCGAACATACATACACACAGACAGACACGGCGGAGACTTTCTTTTGTAAAGTGTAGAAATCAATTGTCATTAACATGAAAAAAATAAAATAAAGCCTGTTTATTTTTAGCCGACGTTATCATATAATTATGATTTTTATAATATATTGCACTTCCTAGTTCAAAGCCTTATTTCAGAAATAAAATTGAGCCAATTCATCTTTCTAGAGTGATGGCACTTTTCAAATCCCATACACAGTAGGACCAGCTAAGAGTATTTATGAGGTTACAGAGGTTTTATACTTACTTTTAAAAGTGTTGTAAAGATTTCAAAACCAGCAAGGGAGTTCTCACAGCATAATTATAACTTCTGTCTGTCTTCAACAACAGTCATGTATGTTAAGCACCGGGAAACATTTCAATAGGTTTCAGTTTGCTGAAAAAAAAAAAATAACACTGATTTTTACTTTGATCCTTGTCGGTTTTCAATAAAAGAAAAGTCATGTTGTTGCACAAAGCATAACAATAAGGCAACATAACATGACACACATAAGCATTTCAAGAAGAGATAGTGGTGGAATGGGAGATTCAAAAGCTAGGTTGTAACAGTTAAGATCAGTCCGAAAAGTAGATTAAGTGAAAAATAGGACAAATTTCCAACAAATATTTTCTGATTAGTGATATAGTAGGTTTTAACAGTTTTCAAACAGCAGTAACTTGTCTAAAAGAAGAAACAAGAACGTAAACTTACCTTGTTTGAAGCGACGGTTTTCAACTATTAATCTATTTCATCCGCACTGTGTGGGCTCATTTAGAAATCTGTTGTGCAGTCTAAAATTTGTATTTGTTTGAGGACACTGGGAGCATCGTTTGTTTGACGGGAAAATTCACTGTTCATTCCATAACATGTTAAGTACTTCCATTTTGTTAGACGTTTGAAATATATTTGTCCGATTTCGCGAAAACGTTATGAAACCCTAGGAGAATATTCTTTGTTTTGAAATTCTGTCATTAAATTTAGTTCAGCAATGTATTTTTGCCGTAGTAATCTGATAAAAGTCATCTTATGAAGGAAAAATTAGATTAAATAACAGAATCCGAAATATGGCGGATTGGTGGCAGCGAAAGTATACCATAGACAAAAAAATAATAATTTAGAGCTAGAAAAGGAAAGAGGAACGTTCCATCTTACTCTAGAAATAGTTTATGGTTTAAGATTAAATGATCAATTATTGACTTTTTCACATTGTATAAAAGCGTTTTTACCATTCAAATGATTTTACATAAAAATTAAAAACCTTAGATGATATAATATTAGCGTTTTTGTTAATTTTAATCTTAATTTACTAGCGCCATCTATAGGGGTCCTATATCTAAGTCAGCTTCACGAGCTATAGACAAGTTATTTTCGAAATCATTCTTTGAATCCGACCAATTTGTGTGGGTCCTGTTTGGTGTATTGTCAGGAGTGTCGGAACGTGTTTTTAATTTCGTCGCATAGTGTATGCGTGCGTGTTGCTGGTTGTAGGAAATGTATGTGTGCGTGTGGTCATAGAGAATGACGTTTATGCAAAAAGACGAGTTCGCACGATCAATTTCATTTAGTATCGATAATAAATAAATAAATAAATTGCCATTTTCATTTACGCAGTGAAAAATAGATTTCCTTTGTTGATAAATTTTACCAAATTATAAAATTTTGAAATACATGTAAGGTTAGAGCCAGTTATATCGTACTTTAGACGGTTTTTGAATTGCAATGATCGAATTAATTTGTAGATGACGGTTTCTTTTATTATTGTTATTCCATATTTTAAGGTTGATTATTATTATTCATCGATTGCTATAAAATATCATTCATTTTAATAATGTGTAATTGTTTTAATAAAATTTGTCAAAGGACTGTCTCATTTCAAGTGTAGACAGAGAGAGTCATACTGTCTTTGTCTTGCACTAGTGCTGGCACCTAAAAGAAAAGGATGAGTATAGACAATGTAGATTTTCGGATCGGGAAACGACAGCCATTAATACGTCATCTGACGGAGAATAGTGATATTATTAAGCCCTAAAATTCCTGTGCGAACCATAAGTCGAACCACGAGACGCGAATGTAAATCTAGTATTATAGTGTGTAAGTAACGTAAGTAAATGACATTCGTTAATGGTGTTGCTACTTGTCATTGACGGGTTATAGTTGACGTTATTCGTATATTTTGCTAAATATAAGAAAAATAAAGAAAATCAATTCTAAAAATCGATAAAGTAAAATACAATTCAACGGCAAGCGCGGGGTTCAAGTTTTTTTTTAAGGTCCCTCCACACTCATTCGCGACGCATAGTTTGGAGCGCGGTTATGGAAGACAGCTTTTTACGCATACATTTTCGAGATTACCGCCGTTTTTACTGACGAACGTGACTATCAAGTTATAGTTTCGAATTTAAAAGAGAAATTACGACTGAAACGTTTGTTGACAGTTGAATGAGACCCGTATGCCCGTGAACATCGCGTTACTGGTTCTAGTTTTTTTTAAGTCAATTTAATCGTAAAGATTTAACTTAAAGTGGGTTTTAATTATTAAAAGCTTTTGTGAAACAAATGAAGAACACTGACAAGTTTAGTTTAGCCGCATATAAACAAAGTAGGCCATGAAATCAGGGTAAATCAGTTATGATCAGTTATGTCGGTCTTGTAAACAAGACAACTTTGTTTTGAACAAGAAATATGGTATTAGGTGTCAGGGTGAAATAAATAGTGTTTTTAGACAAATACGAATGCAGGACCTATCTCGGACAAGGTTTATAAATTAGCGGAAATGCGTATTTGAGTGAAAATAGTTATTTATGTGCGCGAGTATCATTGTTTTATTTTTCATTTGCTAAAGTGAAATACGTAGTGTACGTGTTGTGTATTTTGTAAGTCAGAAAGCACGAAAATATGTGCATCAGTTAAGTGTAACATGTGTAACAGAGTGAGGAATGTACATAGGTGAGTACGAATATTTTGACGAACTCGGGGAAACATTTCGGAATTTTAATATACAGACTTGTTGGGTTTTCTATCTACGTAAAAATTAATTAGTAGTGCTTTTCAAAAAAAAAACCGTAATAGTTTGTTTGCAGTGTATGTGTATACTTGCGTTCGGTTTAGGGGTTTTCTTAAGAAAAATAAAAATCTTTTAGTTGGTTATTATCTTATTGTGTGCGTAAAACATGTGGAAAAAATAAAAGAAATCTAAAAAGTGTTCTTTTGAAAGCCATTGCTAAATTTGTCAAATTTCCTAACGCTCTGATAGTCTAGTGATCTCTAGGGCAGATAAATGTATGGGATATATAATCTTATAAGATCCAAGTTCGTATCTCGCGTAGTGAATAAGTTTCAACTTTTATGTATTTTTTGTGAACTGGGTTAATTTATATTAGACAAATGTTGCAATTTTTTACTTTGCTTTGGATCATTTTAGGGCTTCATTTCTAATCAAGTTGTTTTAGTTCCATAGTCTGTTTTCTTTCAAAATTCTTTAAATCTTACTTGTACCAGTTATTATGGTTATGCACTTGTGCAGTGTTAGTAGGATAAGTACTTGGTTCCTAGGATACCTAAAGGTCTAAAAGTGTTATGATTCAAGTCTAGTGTGGTTTATTGTGAGTGTGAATTATAGTGTAAAAAAATAGTGGTTACATGTTTTCAAGAGTGCAATACAAAACTCTAGTGTAGTGGGAAAGGTGAATATTTGTGCTGTCAATTTGTAAAACAAGAGACAACGTGGCCGGTCTTCAAGACGCTCGTGTAACCAAGCAAAGACAACCACTGTTTTCCTGTTGCCACCGTCATAAGGACTGCAGAGAATTTTCAAAACAATCTACGGGATAAAGACATCGACCAAGGAAGAATGAACAGTTTTGAACGTTCAATAGAAAATTTATATTTGTAACTTACATTTTTTATTCTACTATTTTAATATGAGGTAGCTAAAATCAAATAAAAAAAAAATAGGAAATGTTTTATGTTATAAATTTTGAAACCCGATCTGACATGAAGGGATATTGTTGTTGTATGTTTGTGGTGTAAATGCTGTGGGGGTTGTTAATGATCATTGGTGGAAATTAAAATGAACATGTTTTGCAGCATATATGGTAGGCTCTTAAAATTTATGATTCATCACTATCATCATCATTAGCATTATAGATATCATATGGTTTTTTATTTCAGAGTATGGTTGAATTATTTTGATTGGCCAGTGGATTAATCATATGAAGGCAAAATGGTACTCATACCAGGTTTTTAGTCCAGTTTTGTTTTAAATAAGTGACTTAGGTAGGTTCATGAAACCAAAATTGCCCAGTATTAAGGTGATGAGACCGGAGTTGTATGACAATTAGCTAATATATGATTACTGCGTGAAATTTTTTTGGTTCTTTGTAGAGCACCCTTGTTGTAAGTGAAATAAATTGAGGTACTCGGGATTATATTTTCATGTACAGTTGGCAGTATTTTTCGTTTGTTCTTTTCCTCGATTCTTCATGATTGAGGGCCGCAACCATCTGAGGTTGTCATTTAGTTCATCCAAAAACCTTTCACTTTGCGCTATGCCTAGGCGTTTGTGCAGATCCTATATCCACTATCCTTATACATTTTCGGTTAGCATTTGCATAGATTGTATGCAAGGTGGGTCGTTTTTTCTGCAACTAACTGTATTTCTCCAACGCTGATTTACTGCATAATGGTGTGGCAATATTGAGTTTGAACGACATTGTTAGGCAAAGGACAGGGGCAAATGAGGTCATGAGGTGTCATCTCCGATGAAGCTTTCAATTGAAAGTCAATGCAAAATCTAGTGAATCGTGAAAATAAGTTTTAAGTGCATTTTTTTTTGCAAACTGCTCAAATTATTTTGTAAATAGTAATTAATAAATAAAAATAATAATAATAAATAATTTTTTTTAAGGGTAGGCTCGGGATGAATGCCACAAGTTTTTTTTTTTTAATATCTAGAACTAGAAATAATGAATTAGTATTGGATCAGGCAAGGATAGGTGTATTTTTTTTAAATATTATTTATTATAATTCAAGTTTTAATGAAATATTTTTTTTTTGATTACATAGAAAAGCTTTGGCTGTCTGTAGAAATCGTGCGTAAGCGTAACTGAGGAGGAATGATTGTGTGTGTGTGTGTTGAGTACTTATAGTTATGAGTCTGTGATGATTTATGCCAGAGGTGTATGAATATGAGATGACAGATGACGAATGTTCTTTATTGGAAATAATGGATTGATACGGATAGACAAAAGCTTAAGGGTAATCAAAGTAAACTAGATTTGTCGGCATTTGCAAGGGAACAAAACGGGGGGGAAAATGGGACATCTGGCTGGAAAAATCTTATCAGTAGGTTAAAGTCCATTGGACTAGACCCATTTAAAGGGTAGATTTTTGTAGCCAGAACTACACAAGGTAATAAGCCCAATACGAAACTCTACACACCTTGGCTTGGATGGGATATATCCGACATTCGACATATTTTGATGGGACGTGAGCGTCTAGAAAGGGCGAGGCTCTTTTCAAGAGGTTAATGAAGTACAATTATATGTTTTCATGGAAGTGAGGTATATTATTGAGCAAATAATTTTATTGTTATTTATTTTGATTAAGCGATGCTTTAGTTTAGACGAAAATATTTTATCATACCATAATGGGGTATTTATTTGTGTCAAATTCAAGTTTGTTTTATAAAAAAAAAAAAACACCCAAACAAACTTAAGTCGGTATATTTTATTCAAGTACAAGACATGCGCCAAAAAACGTGACTGGAGGTGATAGGGTAATGAAATTTGGTTTGAATTTCTGGCGATGAGGCTTGAAGGCTTCGTACTTATAAAAATTAAAGGTCTCTTCGTTTTGCATGGAAAGTCTTTGCTGTTTCATTAGATGCTCTTCTACGGAGGGGTACGGCGCATAGAGGGAAGGAATACTCGCCGCTGCCGGGATGAACTGGCAAGGACGGGTTATTAGAACCTACCGGACTCACAACCTGGTATTTCTGGCGGAGCGAAGTTTCTGGGGAAAGAGTCATCATTATTCATTGACAGAGTTCTAACGAACTGATTTCAGAGCTGAGTCACTAGCGGTCACTTAGTATTGGAATACACACTACACGTTTAGAAAAAGGGGGGTAATTTCCGACTAATCTAGAGTAGATTGAAGTTTTTTATAAATTACTGTAATAATTTCTAATAAACTTAAATCGGGGGCGGCTGTGACTGGTCGTATCCCTATAGCCTAGTATTAAGCTCATTTTTCATTACAAAAACATAGAAGATGGGAAAATATACCTTTGTAAAACTGAAATCCTCTTCAGTCGCATATTTCGTTCATAATTCCACTAAATATTCTGACAGATGAAACTTGAAACACTTAATTCCATGTTTTATTATTTAACACTAGTGTTCTCGTTAAATTGATCCGTATTTTAACTTAGAAATAAACAGAAAGGTTCAATAACAAATTGCAGCGCACTGACAATGACACGGAGACTGACAGCTTGACAGGATGTCGAACTGACGTTTAGGTGCTCCTGGTACAATATGACATGCAATAACGTTTTTGATACTACATTCTGATCGTAAAACTTACGTGTAAAATATAGTTAAATCTTAATTTCCGGAAGTTGTTTTAAACATATTTGTTATTAATAAACATAAAACACGTTGAAGTGAGCGAAGAATTCGGAAATAAACTAAATTTATCATAAAGTAAAATAATATATCAGGTTCATACGTAATGGATTTCAGAACGTTCCTTCTTTTATTATTTGTTTGGGCTCCTCAAACTGAACTGCTATCTATGTGTGCGTGAGATGTGGATGTCGTTGTAAATGTCTCTGTCCTTCTAAAACATCGCATGCGTGAAAGGGATAGATATCGGGGGAATCGACATTTAGTGATTGTAAACGTTAAGATATAGGCCGTAAGGATTAGTAAACACTATTGGACATATGACCTTCTCCTTGAGTCGAGCACCGTTACGTGCCATGGGGCGAACGACCTCGTTCTCAATTCTGGTATCCTGGTACTTTTTGGATAATGTTTGTCTTAATAAGTCGCCTGTCGCTTGTCGCCGGTCGCCTGTCGCCGGTCGCCTGTCGCTTGTCGCTGATCGCCTGTCGCCTGTCGCTGATCGCCTGTCGCTGGTCGCTTGTCGCCGGTCGCCTGTCGCTGGTCGCCTGTCTCTTGTCGCCTGTCTCTTGTCGCCTGTCGCCTGTCTCTTGTCGCCTGTCGCTGGTCGCCTGTCTCTTGTCGCCTGTCGCTTGTAGCTTGTCGCCTGTCGCTGGTCGCCTGTCTCTTGTCGCCTGTCGCCTGTCTCTTGTCGCCTGTCTCTTGTCGCCTGTCGCTTGTCTCTTGTCGCCGGTCGCCTGTCGCTGGTCGCCTGTCTCTTGTCGCCTGTCGCTGATCGCCTGTCGCCTGTCGCTGGTCGCCTGTCGCTTGTCGCCGGTCGCCTGTCGCTGGTCGCCTGTCGCTGGTCGCCTGTCTCTTGTCGCCTGTCGCTTGTAGCTTGTCGCCTGTCGCCTGTCGCCTGTCGCTGGTCGCCGGTCGCCTGTCGCCTGTCGCTGGTCGCCTGTCTCTTGTCGCCTGTCGCCTGTCTCTTGTCGCCTGTCGCCTGTCGCCTGTCTCTTGTCGCCTGTCGCTTGTCGCTTGTAGCTTGTCGCCTGTCGCTGGTCGCTGGTCGCCGGTCGCCTGTCGCCGGTCGCCTGTCGCTTGTCGTCAGTATCCTATTGTTATGTCGCCGGTCGCTTGTCGCCGGTCGCCGGTCGCTTGTCGCTGGTCGCTTGTCGTCAGTATTCTATTGTTATGTCGCCGGTCGCTTGTCGCCGGTCGCTTGTCCCTGGTCGCTTGTCGCCGGTCGCCTGTCGCTGGTCGCCGGTCGCCTGTCGCTGGTCGCTTGTCGTCAATATCCTATTGTTATGTCGCCAGTCGTCGGTCGCTTGTCGTCGGTCGCCGGTCGCCTGTCGCTTGTCGCCTGTCGCCTGTCGCAAGTCGCCTGTCGCTACTAAAAGGTATAAAAGGCCGGAGCGGGCACGGGGGGATTCATTCATTCTTCAACCATCGGACTAGTCGTGACTCTGGCTTTTGGGCGTAATTTTCGTACTGGTAAGCGAAGTTTCTCTGCTACTTTTTCTGTGTTTGTTTTACTTGGAATTATCTTGGTAAATTTAAACTTAGAATTTGTGTCTGCGTTTGGTTTTACGGGGACAATATCGTCGTAACGCTGAACCTAGACTATTGTGGAGATTCTTTGCTGCTATGTATGGGTTTTATTTTATTGTAAAGTTTTCGATACTGAGTTGTTCCGAGTGCCGCCACGTTATGCAGGGACAATATCGTTGCATAGCAAGGACTTGGAATTGGTCTGTGTTTGGTTTTACGGGGACAATATCGTCGTAACGCTAAACTTGGACTATGGTGGAGATTCTTTACTGATGTGTTGTGTGTAGTGTTGAGTGCCGTGAAGTGAAATTTTCTACACTGTATTGTTCTAAGTGCCGCCACGTTATGCAGGGACAATATCGTTGCATAGCAGGTACTTGAAATTGTGTCTAGGTTTAATTTTGCGAGAAGTAATTTTCGTAATGTTAAGCTTGGATAATGGTGCCTAAGGGAATTTCACTTCTTTATTTAGTTTGTTTGTTTTGTGAGAAATTTATACTAGTAAAATTACTCTTAGTTATTTTAGTGTTTTTTCTATGGGGTCTTTTGCTATTTTTGAAGCCAGATCATTGCTTGGACTGACAGTTTGTCCAACTAAACATTCATCACGCCTGGCGGTGTTAAAGGTGATGGGTGGTAGGAGTCTTTTAGTTCCAGGCTTGAGAGGGCCTGGCATCTCTTCTTTACCAACATAAGAGATGAACTATCTCCCAGGTCTCAAAGCCCAGCTGTTAGATGGAAGTGAGGGCATCACGTGCGTGCCATTCGGAGTAATCTGAGCTCACTAAAGTCGGCAGTAATTGGGATCTGGTCCCCTATTAAATATATTTATATATTTCGGTGCTCTGGCGCATGCTAGTGCTGATTGCGGGGAAGGATTCTGTCGTGACTGTTATTATATACTTAGTCTTAGTTGCGGCAGGACTTCTCATGTGGTTGGTGCTGGTGTGTGCAAAGGGTGCCGATCCACTGATAGACACGGAATAGGGCGACTTACTTCCTACTTCTTTTAGCCCGCGGGCGTAGGAGGGGGAGTCAAATACACGGACCATTAGTTTTGCTAATCTCGGTTTGGTCTACCGAACTTTCCAGCTTCTAGTAGGGATACACTTGTGTATATTCCAAGGCACTAGGTCAATGGTAAGTGCGATCTGTGCTTTGGGTGTACCTAGAGTAGGGCCAGAGGGTAGGACTATAAATAGGGTAGAGTCATACACTATTTGTCTGTAGGTATTTGTGTGTAGGGTCTCTTTTATGCTTGGTCTAAGACTCTGATATGGTTGATATAAATTCTTCTTTTAAAGACTTAAAAATATGGCTTCATTAACCTAAAATATGAGTATTTAAAAGGTAAAGGATTCTTTTGCCTAAATCTTTCAAACTTTTAATTTATCTGGGGAAAATAAATTAAATTCCTATGAAATCTTTATTTTTTTATCTATTAAATTTCTGGTTTTTGGAGTAAAGACGAGGTACTGAGTTTTGCAATCAGGTTTCTAAGGTATTTGCAAAATAAATTCTTAAAATATCAAGATGGGTTTAGGCATACAGATCGTTCTGGGATAGAAGAATGGTTTGTTTTAGGGACCCCTTGGCAGGCAAGAGCAGTCCGATGGGAATTTGAGTGGAATAATGCTCAACTTGATATTTCAGTCTCATAAAATATAGCAAATAACATTAGTGCTTCGTTTATACATCTAAAAGACTAGAAATTTAGTCTATACTTTTAGTTCTGGGAATTGGGAAAAGGGATTAGTATCCCTAGCTTTTGAACATAAAAAAGAAGTAATTTTGATTGACTGATGATACTTGGCGCTTCTTTCATCAGATCATCTAGGAATGCTTAGGTTGCGAAGCGTTGGTCATAGCCCGTCTGGCTACAATGTTAGGATAGGTAACCCGAATGATGTTTTAAAACGGGATAAGGCCTTCTGACCCGCATCGAGCATGCGAAGCAGTACGTGTGAACTCACACATCGTTTAGAAGGTGATAGTATAATTATAACTTTTCCTAAAAAGCTAGGGTGTAAATGGGCTTATCCTGGGAGTGCTGCTTCGTATGTTATCCCGAAGGCTTAATAGGCGTAGCGGGACTTCACCAAAAACATTTTTAAACTCATTTTTCCAATAACATTTTTAACCTCATATTAACCATATATGCTGCAATTACCTAAATAATGTCATATGTAGTAAGCCTTTAACAGCATTTACATTACACAAATAGATTTAACAAAATTGTAATATTAATTTCATCACTAAGCTCGGAATACTATTTTAGAATGCTTCGCTACGCTCAGTTTTCAATTATGGAATCATTTGCTTCGTTCAGGATTCGATGTGCGGCCTCATCGTAAATATGTCAATTTCCTCCCAAGCTACACAAACTACTATTTCTACTACTGTAACTATTAAAATATTCTTTGAATTATTCTTTAGTTTCATAATAATATATCTTCAGTACCATAAATATTTATTTTTTAAAATATAGGTAATAATAGAATAATACCGGAGTCCAAAATTTAGTCGATACTCATTAAAGAATCTAGGGTTTCACGGTACACTTCGAGGGGTTCTAACTACTATCTAGACGATCACATGGCCAAATTTTAGGGGTAGATTCTTAAGAGGTGTTTAGCATAAGAGAAGATTAGTTAATAGTAATAGTTGGGGTGGGTGACAACATACGAGGGAAGTTCCACATTTCGTCCGTGCTCTTCATCATCAGTAGCCTTACCACGAGTTTGACATTTCCAGATTCGCTATCGTGTGCGTAACTTACTGTTTATGCATCTCGCTCGTACTGGCATATTAGTGTACAAAGTTACGAAGACGCTAGCGAATATTTAGTGTCAAACTTGTGGTTAGGCTACAGTTGCACTACATCAAATTGGTGGTTTTTGGGAGGAAATGCTTGAGTTTACACCATTTATATACCATTTTACAGTGAAATAATCAATTCAATGCACATAAACCATAGGATTTGCTAAGGTCATTGACTGAGTTTACTCGCGTGTGACGTCACACGTGTCACGTGATTAGCCCCTTTGTCAAAACAGCGTTTAAGGCGCGTTCAAAATAAATAAACTAACATTATTTTTTTATATTTAATACAGGAAATTTCACGGAAATATCAATGTAGTATAATTATTAAGTCATAAACAATCAATTAAAACCATTTTCAAAAATTAGTCAAATAGCCTATTCCAACACACAACGCCTTCAAAGACGTTTTCTTCCAAAAAAAAAAGCATTATCAGTCAGAGCACCAAAATATGAATAGTACAAGTAGGTGTGTGAGTCATACACGGTTCAAACACAAAACTGTGTTCACGTCCTGGTCAAACTGTAGAGTTTTCTCTCCTGTGGAGTTGTGTCTCCTGTGGTGTGTAACTATTGTTAACAGCTTGTGGGCATGTAGGTAATGAATTTATCATACTTATTCAAATAAAAGGAGCCCTTATAGCCCCTAACTTTTGGGCATGTCTACAGGAAAGGCGTGAACACAGTTTTGTGTTTGACCCACACAGCAATTATAAGTAGGTTCTTGTATCTTCAAAGTTTAGAGCTACAAAGCCTAATTTTCTGATCGAACCCTTGTCCGTCTGTGTATAACCCTTGAGTAATTTGACAGGCACAAGTATTGTCAATTACGCAAATTAGTCGAAGTTTTTATAAAAAGAAATGTTATTAAAACAAAATAATTTTTTTCGTCTTTTCTTTTCACAGACACCAACTATCCATTATTTATCCATTATGAAGTACGAATATGTCGCTTTACTCCGACCAGATAACGCTTGAATTATGGATGCAAAACTCCTGCTACACTTAGCAGCAGTAAGTGGAGGTTCTATCGAATTTGAAATCTCGTAAAATTGTGTGCCTGTTTGTACGAGAACAAAGTATATAATTGAATGAGTCTTTAAATGCAGATATACCAGTGGCACAGGTGGACCTAAACGAAAACTTGTAATAGGAGAATAAGCACAAAGTGACCGACATATTGTCACGGCTAAAAATTACTTTAATCTAAATGATCCTGGGTGGTAGGGTGGTAGGGGGACTCCATGCTAGTGCCGGTAGTGGCGGTATCGTCGCTGAGGGTGGCGCCGTCGCTGCCTGACGCCAGCGACCCGCCGCGCGCGCCGGTGTCCGCCAGCAGGGCCGCGGGCGACGTCGCCGCGGGGAATACGGTGCCCCGCCCGCCGCCACTCGGCAGCTCCTTGCATAACTTCGCCATCGCTGTTGCACTGTCCCTCACCACTGCAACCATACACAAATAAGCTGGAGTATCCATGCAAGGTGGTCAGTTACTTCTCGTAACATTTTTAACTACTCTCACAATTACCCTTGCATCAAGAGCTATCGAGACGTTACCCTCTTGACTAGTACTTATAAAGTCGTTGATATTGTGATGTAATTGGATGACAAGGTGTAAATGTTTTATGTACGTACCTGGCTGCACGGGGTAGGCGTCGGTGCGCGCGGGCGTGGTTTGAGCGCGTGAAGCAGGTGCACCACATAATGATTCGTGCTCCGACAGTTCTATAATTAACGTATAAAGGCAATTAATGATTGGTATAGCAGTTAGCGCGAACAAGAGATCTCCATTGTATTGTAACTATCAAAAGAATAAAGTATTCCTATGCAATGAGGTATGTGTTTTGAAAGATATCATGACAGTAAACCATGAAGACTTTCACGTCACCCTTGCCTCATAATCCTCGAGTAAGTTACAGCTACCGATTTATAAGGTACTAGCATTTGCCCGCGACTCCGTCTGCGTGGAATAAGTAATTAGAGAGGAGAGGATGATAACTTCGGGAATAAAAACTAGTCTACACCCTTCCCAACAACTAAGACTATCTTCATATCAAATTTTATCTAATTCAGTTTTATTCGGTCCCACCCATACAAATTTCCACCCCCTTTAGGGTTGATCTTTAGATTTTTTTGGGTAACACCTATACTACGTCATTCCCCAGGACTCAAACTATCTTCAAATTAAATTTTATCTATCAACTAAATCGGTTTAAGCGTAAAGAGGTAACAGACAGACAGACTTCCTTTTATAATATTATATAGTATGGATTCTCTTATATAATTGACGATTTGCCAGCCCTTATAAATATGATGGTAGGTTAAAGCTAAAGATACTGTCCTAACAATTTTATTTAAGCAGTCGAAATGTCACACAGATCACATCCCATAAACATGAATAGGTTAGGTTGCAGTTGAACCGTAACTGACCATTGATCTTCTTGATGCAGAAGTAGAGGAAATAGCAGCACAGCATAAGCAACAGCAGCGCTACTCCGGCAAGGGCCACGAAGTACGCCGTCTGCGAGGGAGGCCGGGAGGGAGGCACGCCACCGCCGCGCCCCATCTTGACAATAGATTTACTAGACCGAGATTTTTATTTACTGAGCGATGTTAATGACTGACAGCACACAGACAGAACAGCTCTGAAAAAGGATGTCAAAACCTAATTATCACGATATCCATACTTGCTTTTGTATTTCTAAAACTATTCGTCCACGTCATTGTTATTGTATGGGAAACGGAAAACACTTTTATTTACAAGGTGTGTTGGGGTTTTGGGCGCAACAAAACTAAATATTGCGCTCGGGGGACTTTCACAGTAAGTATCAGCTAGGTACTTAATGTAGAGTTAGAAATATCTACTATTCCTAATATAGTTTATATATAAGTGGACTCCTAATACTTATTTGCAAAACCATGTTAACCTAAGACCAATGACAATGTTTATGATGACCACAATTAACTAGACATCAGAATATATTAACAATGTCTATGTACTTACCTTCTTGAGAAGTGTTCTATTCCAGCTCTAGGTACTGGTCAACTCTTGCCTAACACAACTCTTCTGGAGTATCTGGCCACAGTTACGTTGTAGATTCAATAGGTACGACTTAAGGTCATATTTTTAAACGCGTGTGACCTACGCCCAGACGACTAATAGATAACTAAAAAAGACGTCACGTCTAATACACTATAGCACTATAGTAACATACATATCTAGCAAAAACATTTGAAAAATGAGAGATTGACTTTCTAAAAACGATCTATGCAATGCTAGAGAATTTAATGTGCAAAGAGATTGACATCAAACCGTCAATGCAGTAAAAGGGAATGAATCGCGGTTTCGACAGGCGCTCAGCTGAAAAGCTGAGATAGTCCTGTAGAGCTTTCACAACATTTCGCAGAAGAACCAGTAATATTACAGACCTCATGTGACGCATAGTAGTTGCGTATGTAGAGATCAGATTATATCAGAGATGAAGTCAAACACAAGCAAAATGTTCTGTTAATAGGCAGACAGGACGCGAGGTGCGGAGAGCAGGGGATGGCAGACGGCGCAACAAGTGCGCCGCCACTCCGGCGCCAGCCATGGGGGGTGGCGCGGCTGGCGCTGCCTTTTTCTGAAAAATGCTCAAAGTTCCCACCATAATAAAATATAGGATTCACCAATATCATAATTAGACATGTTCAATGATTGGGGTGAATAAACTGTTTTTGTGCGCCCTGATTGGCATGGTCTATGTGTGACGTATCGCATGTACATAGTTTATAGGCGGGTAAATACCTACATCAAGAAATCATGGATAAAATAATTACCTACCCCCATAACGGATAGATTTAGATTTAGATTTATTTATTTCATAATATTAAATTACAATATAAATTATTTTTACACTAATCTATACGAATTTATATTATGATCGTCAAGTGGAAAATAACAATTGATTATAATTATATAAAAACAATACACAATTTTAAAACCATTTGAATAAGCAATCGATTAATTAATTAATTAAATTTTTAACAATGTCAAATAAAATAAAATGAGAAAAACAATGTCAATACGGCTAAGCATAGATATCTCATAATGATCGTCAAAATAAAATGAAATACACGTCAATAGAAAAATTTATTAATTAATGAATAATAAATATTACATTTAATTTATTATATTACATGTTATTTCCATATATTCATTAACCGAATACAATGGATAATCCAATAAAAAGAGTCTCAATTGGCGTTCAAATGTTTCGTCAGATGGTTCGGTTCGCAATGTTGCAGGTAGACGTTCATAGTACGTTGGTCCAATCACCCTCGGGTTTTTGACTGAAAGTGCCATGCGACGCGGCACTGTGCGTAGTCTCCCTGTAGATCGGAGTTGTTTGCCCGCAACCTCGACACGTTTGAACATTGGCAAGTTATCTCGTACAAACATTAACACTTGAAATATGTAAATTAAGTAATGTGTCATTATGCCAATTTTCTTGAATAGCTCCTTACATGAATGTCTGGCTTGTACTCCGGCCAGCAATCGAATCGCTCGTTTTTGAAGTATCAAGACTCGCTTTGAATCTGTGGAGTTTCCCCATATTAACGTCCCGTAAGATATTAATGAATGAAAATGGGAAAAATACACAGCCTTCAATGCTTTCCGTGATATAAGCGGCTGTAGTTTCTTTATAGCGAAGACAGCCCTACTCAACCTATTGCACAATTGGTCAACATGACACTTCCAGCCAAGGTTCGAGTCAACCGTAAAGCCCAGGAATTTGCTCTCAGAACACAATGGCATTGGGCCGTTTGCAATACACGGAGGTACTGCAGTGTCACGAGCTGAAAAAAACATTACGTTTGACTTCGCGACATTCAGGAGCAACCCATTCGATTAAAACCACAACTGTAGCTGATCGCATGCCTCACGGATTTTCTCAGCAAGTAGTTCATGGGTTTGGGCCTTCACGACTACCGTTGTGTCATCCGCGAAGAGTACAGGTATGCCGCTCGTTATTGCTGACGGAAGATCATTGATAAATAACAGAAATAAGGTATTGCCGATCGCTGACCCTTGAGGGATGCCCAAACTTACGTGACCTGTATCCGAGATTTATGTTTTTCCATTCGTGGACATCTTCACCACCTGCCTGCGGTCAGACAAGAATGACGTGAACAATTTATGTGCAGAACCCTTAATACCGTAAAGACTTAGCTTGGCTAATAGCAATTTGTGGTTTATAACATCAAACGCCTTTGATAAGTCACACAGTAAGCGTGCTTCTCATCAAGGCCCGTAATAATAGAGTCAATAATTTTGTGTGCTGCCATTGTAGTTGACCGTTTTTGCCTATACGCATACTGGTTATCAGTGAGCAGGTCATGTTTTTCTAAGTATGATTTAGATTTAGATATTTAATCTCATAATATAAAATTACAATATAAATTATCTTAGACTAATCTACATTATGCCATCAGGCTAGAGGATAAAATGGACTCCACTATCTTTGAGATCGTGGGTACTATAGTTATTGGTCGGTAGTTGTTCACGTCATCCCTCTCCCCCTTACCCTTAAATACCGGGCAGACTCTAGTATTTTTAAGCACATTTGGATACGTACCACTTCGAAACATAGAGTTTACTAAAATGACCAAAATGTCCGCAATAATCGGCCAAATAATTAAAATTATATTTAATGACATGTCATAAACATCAGTTGTTGTACGGGTCTTTAACATTGATTTTATTGTATTATCCAAGAGGTCGCGTGTTACTATAGGGGGTTCGAATTTTCGTAAAATAGATTTGCTTAAGTGTTTATCGACATATAGTTTGGACAGTGACTCATCGCTATTTATTAAGTATTTTGTAGCAATATTAAGAAAATGAGAATTAAATTCATTTGGGATTTCTTCATGAGATATTACGGCATTTGTATCATGTTTTTTTAACAAAATCACTTGGGGCTTTGTTTTTACTCCTATCTCTTCGTTTATGACTTTCCAAATTTCTTTACATGGATTTTTACTTTCTACCAGTCTGTTTTCGATAAATGACTGCCGAGCTCTTAGTGTTTCGGATTTTATTAATTGGGAGTAATGATCAATACAGTCAGATATTGTCGTCGTATCTCATGAAGATCCCTGTGCTTTTGGATATATTCAAACAACTTGTCAGATACCCATGGAACGGATGTTTTCTTTTTTAGACGCATCTGTTTAATCGGAAAACGTAAATTTGCATAGAATGTCAAAATATTAAATAATTTATTAAATTTGCAATCGATGTCAATAGTATTATTATATATGAAGTCAAAATTATATTTAGAAATGTCCTAATACAATGAATAAATCGATTCATGATTAAATAGTCGGCGTTCAATTATGTCATTTGTTTTTGTATTTTGTAGTCCTCGTCCAATAGTGAGATAGAACGGTACTGTCATAGTAGATTTTGTAACCACAGTAAATTCACTGCCATCTATCGACACACTTTAAAACTAAAAATGAAGATTTATAAAAATACGATAAAATGTATTTAAATATGGATAAATGATAAAAAAGAACAATTAGGATAGTTACTCGTGAATTGAAAATTATAATTTCACCATTTACTAACGATTCTCAACATGTTCTCACACTCATACTTGGGAGCTGTATCTATGTATTTATCTATATTGTCGCCTTGTGTTCATAGCTTTGGCTATGAGGATCATGACACGTGAGTGGAGGAGCTCTGAGTTATTAAATAAAAATCTAAGTAGGGCTTCAGACGGTTGATGTTGGTTGGTTGATATTTTACCTAGTTGAAGATTGATATTACCTTGATTTTGATAACGTAAAAAACTAGCAACACATGAAATGTAATTTTAATCTAATTTTAAAAAGTCTAATTTAACCATCTGTTTTAAAAATAGGCGCGCCGCAGCCACTCCGTTGGTAGTGTACGTTATAGTACGTATATTGCTTGGCAGAAAATTCACTCCTTCACAAAAGCAAAGATAGATATAACTCCGTAATAGATGGATACAGTCTAAGGAAAAAACGTGCCTCGAAAATCACAAAAATTTGATTCTCGATCAGATGGCGCCACTAGTTTTGGCCTACTCTCGTATAGAGGGCGTTGACTGTTTCGTTTGTTATTTATAATTTTAACGCATACCAGTGAAAGAACATGGGTCAAAATAATATTAAAATAATTAATGCAAATAAAAAAATCATTTATCTATATTTAAATACATTTTAACGTATTTTTATAAATCTTCATTTTTAGTTTTAAAGTATGTCGATAGATGGCAGTGAATTTACAGTGGTTACAAAATTTACTATGACCAAAGATAGATATCTATGACAGTACCGCTCTATCTTATTATATCCTCATTGACAAAAGTCAGATTTGGGTATAAAATTATACCTGTACTCGCCGCCTACAAGCAAAATTAAAACTTATAACCGCGCACGAACCGTGAATCTTTTTGCGCGCCGCAGTTTTATGACCGAGCTGCGAGTGTCGGCACGGAGTTGTCACTTGACAAGTTTTTGTACCTATAGGTACATACTGATTTATTATTTTTAAGATAAATATGTAGGAATTACAAACGTTTATTCTGTAAACATATTTTTTTTATCCGGAGATAGTATGTCTGATTCTCACGGAAGTAGGTATGCCACAGAAGTACTTATTCCTTTCAAAATATGTCGGTCAATATAGTCCGGAATTAAAAAAAAAATGTTATTTCTGCTTCCTTGTTCCTCCGTTTATTCAGACATCCGTAAACAGTACAATATCTATAGATTTAGGTTTCGAATGCATTGTATTTTCAATTTTGCGCGAGTCGAGCGGCAGCCCATTGCCATACGCCTGCCCGGGAGGCGCGCCGGCCAAATGTACCTAAACTGCGAAGTGACACCCCCCTGGTTTGGGAAAGTTCGATCTGTATAAGATCAATAAGATTGTCCCCAAAACATTTATTTTTTAGGGTTCCGTACCTAAAGGGTAAATACGGGACCCTATTACTAAGACTCCGCTGTCCGTCTGTCTGTCCGTCTGTCACCAGGCTGTATCTCATGAACCGTGATAGCTAGACAGTTGAAATTTTCACAGATGATGTATTTCTGTTGCCGCTATAACAACAAATACTAAAAACAGAATAATATAAATATTTAAATGAGGCTCCCATACAACAAACGTGATTTTTTTGCTGTTTTTTTCGTAATGGTAAGGGACCCTTCGTGCACGAGTCCGACTCGCACTTGGCCGGTTTTTTATTTATGTTAACTTTTCTTACTTAATTCAATTGTTTTTATTATAATTCAATCAAGCAAAATACACTAAACATATTTTACCCACAATATTGATATGATAACACCTAATTATTGTTTGTGATGCAAATAAACTTATTTGATTTATAGTACTGTTTATTTCTCGAAAAAATTACCCTAAGTAAGTATAGAGCGCTCAGCCAAGCCTTCAAGTGAAGCGACATTGAATGTTGAGTATTTCAAACCCATATAGGTAGAATAAATCTAAAAAATAATAAAACAGAAAGAAATAATTAACAATTTATTATATTTGGTAGGTACAAAACATTCATACGTTATGACAAATATTCTATTTAAAAAATGCACCTTAATGTTCCATCTTAATTTCTTAAAGCCAAGTCAAATAATCATAATACCGGAGAAAAAAAATGTATGTTGTAACTTCTAACATTTATTTTATGAATAATAAAAACATTTATGCGTATATTATATATAGGTTAATCTAACGCCCTAACGGGTACATTATTATTGCACTTATTGCATTAAATTTAAAAAGAGCATATGTACCCATTTTCATTATATTTTCTTGTCTACTTTTTAGGGTTCCGTATCCAAAGGGTAAAAACGGGACCCTATTACTAAGACTCCGCTGTCCGTCTGGCCGTCTGTCTGTCTGTCACCAGGCTGTATCTCATGAACCGTTATAGCTAGACAGTTGAAATTTTCACAGATGATGTATTTCTGTTGCCGCTATAACAACAAATACTAAAAAGTACGGAACCCTCGGTGCGCGAGTCCGACTCGCACTTGGCCGGTTTTTTCATTCTCTCATTCAACATTCTCAAAAACGTCCATTGTGTTCAAAATAAACCGGACAAGTGCGAGTCAGACTCGCCCACCGAGGGTTCCATACTTTTTAGTATTTGTTGTTATAGCAGCAACAGAAATATATCATCTGTGAAAATTTCAACTGTCTAGCTATCACGGTTAATGAGATAGGAACGGAACCCTAAAAAAGAATATGAATATTTCATTTAGCTGAAAATGTTACCTAACTCTGCCGTACCTCATAAAGAGGTTTGTTGCGAATAGTATTGCACACTAGTATATTATAGCTAGTCCTTATGAGTCGCTTAACTTCAAACTCGGGTAAATCCATCTGTCAGATTATGCCATTTGTGTATTAAGAAAAGGTAATAGGGTAGATATTTGCTGAGAGGGTCGAATAGATTTACCAGTTTGAAGTTAAGCGACACTTATGCAGTCGATCATCACTACATAGTATAAAACAAAGTCGCTTACTGCTGTCTGTCTGTCCCTATTTATGCTTAGATCTTTAAAACTACGCAACGGATTTTGATGCGGTTTTTTTTAATAGATAGTGATTAATGAGGAAGGTTTATATGTATAATACATTAGCATTGCACCCGTGCGAAGCCGGGGCGGGTCGCTAGTTTCGGTATACACGGTGGAACATTAATTGAACAGAGAAAGTACTAGCTTGCCATTCTCTCGCTTAGATGGCGCCAAGAGATTAATAGCTGCACATACCTACTGACTCATTTAAACTTCCCACTCTGTATGGCAGTGTGTGCATAAGAGCACTTGGAAATTTTCGTGAGTTGGGTATGAGGACCTACCTACCTACTTGTTTAACTGGCACATAAATATTGTACATGAATATTAGAAGTTTATACTTAGGTGCTTAAAACACTTAATTTTCGATCTTATCTGCAATACATAGAGTCCAGTTTACATCGAGTAATTTAAATTGGTAGACTTATTTGAATTATTGGAGGTATGTGTCAAACTTGTAACTGGCTAATACAGAAATATTGTTTTTGACTATTCATATAACATATCATATTTACAATTACATACCATTTCACAAAAAAAACATGGTAATCTGACCAGTGACGTCAGAAGAAATAATCTCTTGTAACAATATTAAATAGAGGCAGTTTAGGAAGAGGTTTCCACAGAGCCGCTTCAACCTAAATTCCATAAACTACTTAAGACCATACAAATACATTCAAACATAAGAGGCGCCACAATCCTACGTTAAACAGCGCCTAAGCTGCCTTACCAGCAACGTTTGCACAGTTGTTAACAGATACCAACAGTAGCTTTGAAAATGGTGCTCGTTTATACGCGCCTCTAAAAGAAATACAAAAACATGAAAATAAGCGGCCCTGTGTGCAGTCAGTGAGTTTGTAACTCGCTGTTCGTTGCTACATGCCGTCCTTTACCTACAGACACGCGGACTTTTTAGCGTCCAACTCTACGTCTCTAATCAGTCTTGAGAGTTGACTCTTGACTTTCTGAGTCGCTTTTCATAAGTACCTACTCCAAATGTACGGTCGGCTATAAGGTATTAGAAGAGTAAACATAAATATCTTAAACATCCACTATACCTTAGACAAACTGTTTTTGTGTTCGAAATAAGTGACGATAGCAACAATCATGTAAATAAGTAAAAAAACTAAAATAATATAATATAAATTCTTAATTAAACATTAATTAATTCTTATAAAATCACATTTGTTCAGTTGTGCCCTCAGCGGCAGCTCCGGTTTCAAGACTTATGTTGAGCATTAGGAGATCCACTCTTAGGTTCGATACACTCAAATATAATAATTACATCATAAGATATAATCTCTACCCCCATAACCTTAACCTGTGAAGAAAACACAATAGGTATATTACAGGATCGTAGCTTAGCAGCCTTTTAAATGTAGGTATCCGTTAAGCCACTCCCATTCTTAAAATTCATCCCGTATTAACTTTTTGGAGCATTTCAGATCATCAATATAGTTGCACACTGCAGCACTATAAACACACCACTATACGTGAGTTAGCAACAAACCAATACTGAATCGGGATAGCAATCTTCAATAAATACCTAACGCTTTATCGAAACCCGCTGCATGCGCGTGTTGTAACTCTAAAATCAAACTTTTTCTAGCTACGGTCCTATTCAGGTACATTTCAACTCGATCAGCTGGACTAAATAAACGATAGAAAACTAAGTAATTTCTAGAGAAAATCCCTGTAAGGAGAGTCTTGAAACGGGAGGAATTATTTCGGGCGGCGCTGGTGCGACGACACAGGCCGGTGAGTGAGTCAGCGTGGCGTCGCCGGGGCGGCGCCGCTTAGTGCATGGGGTACGGAGGGTTCTTGGTTCCCGTCGCCTGCTCGTACGACGGAGGCAACGCTGTCAAAACAATCACTTTTGAGTCCAACCGCACCACGTACCTATACATATTATAGTGCGTACGTACACATCGAGCCCACGAAAGTCAGATCTCAAATCTGACAAAATTTGTAGAAAGCTTTCCGTTGGCCTAATATGTACGCAGCCGTAGTTGTAGGAATAAAATATTGTACTGGTATTCTTAATCTACCTACTAATTAACTTGCTTGTTACATATCTTGTACCAAGTTTTTAAACTTTTAGTAAACTTCACAGCTCATCTGGCTAATACTATTTCTGTCAATACAATAGATAGATACTAGTTACTCAAAGGCGCCTTAAAACAACTGTCTACTGTCTACATCGAACTACTCGTGCAAAAGAGAGGGTGAGTTAAAGAAGAGACTGGACTCACCAAACAAAGTGTCTTGGTAGTTTAGTTAAGTTACACACGGAAGCATCAGTACATGCAGTAAACAAGGTAAGTAATAAATTTGCGTTAAAATGTAAGAAAAACTGTTATAGTTTTACAATTTGAAACAATCCGCTCCGCTTCTATTACTGGTGGCGTACGCCTACAAAACGGCTCACTAAAAAATGTTTATGTTCTGGTAATCATTCGGTTCTTAACACCCAATCACTGACAAAAACGCCACTTTGTTTTATTATGTGATGTCATATGTCTGACAATAAAAGATGTCAATCGTGTTAGCAACACTGTTTGTAAGGATCATTATTTATTAAAAGCTTATATTTTGATCATTTTTACTTTTACGATTAGCTTAAAAAAGAGTATCAGTTGACCCTTACTTGTCACTGGTTCCCGCCATCTTGAATTGTTATTAAAAGGCGGGTACACTGTGACAAGGGGCAGTTCGTGGACAGACGAGTTACAGTGTAGACGTTTTGGAATATTTATTATAAATTGGTTGTTATTATGTTGGTAGCGAACGAATAAAGTTAAAATATTGGTAAAAGTATTAGTATTCATCATCAACCCGGTGGTAACCTTACAATCAGAAGTGGGATCCAACAAAAATCGATAAGATTTTGTTTTGCCACGCCCCACGACGGTAGGTTTTCTTTCCGTTTGTATCAGTGAGTAAAACATTATTTACTGGAAAGTATGTTAAATTATGGTAAGTCAGTCATAATTTTTATGTATTTCTTTTACCTTCTTTCATTTTAAATAAAACTGGTTAGATAATCTATCGTCGTCTAAGACAATATCATTTAATGTAGTAATTTTGGCATATGTATGTGAAGAAAGAACGTACGAACAAATAACAGGTATTCTCAGTAATAATAAAAAGTTAAAAATATGAAATTTTAAAATCTACAGTTGTCTATTAAGCGTTTTTGAATACAGCATATGAGTTAGTGAAAAGTCGATCGTGTCATAAGAATGTTTCTTATTTTTATTTTATGAAAATCGATTGTACGATGCTGTAACACATCGATTATTTCAAGTTCAGGCTAAGGATTCATTGTTTAGTTTTCTGCGTAGCAAAATAGCATAGCATAGCAGTAGTGTAGTAGCAGACTACAGTAGGATATTGTTTTATAGACATTAAAAATTTACGATCTGCTGCATCTTTGAGGTCAGTTTGTGGTACTGAAATAGGCTAGATGACAAATTTTCTTTAATGGTATCAATCGATCAGGTTTATTTTTTGGATTATATTCATATTCCTTTATTGATAAAATTACAAATTTTACATGTCATAAATATTAACAAGTAAACATATGTCAGTTTAATTAATGTCTTAAAAAACTTTAGATTTGGAAACTTAGATCCTGTATTTTCTTATCATTTCCATATATTATTTTAATATCCATATTATTGCAATTAATTGCTCAATTGCTATCTATTTTTGTTATAAAATTAGATTTTGTTATAAAATTTAACAGTGTCATCATCCCTATTGTATAAATACACTGACTTAGTAGCCGTGAAACCGATGAGTGAACTAAAATTATAACTTGTCAATTGAATATCTCTTAATTAATGCTGCGTTTGAATAAGAAATGCCTTGAGTTCCAAGTTGTTAAACGCGATTTGCGTCAGTCCCGAATGTAATCTGTTCTTAAACTAAAATAAGCCTCAAATATTTGTGTCGAAGTTTTGCCAACTCTGGTATGTTAAATCTCCAAGTTATGGAGCAGAGCATATGTCGTATTTTCCATATTGTACACTCCTCATGATATATATATCTCGTAACTTTATGCGCTGAGCATTCAATTATTTTTGTGTCAATGTACCTATACACCTACTAGACATCGTGAACTTAAATCTCAATGGATTCAATTTAATAATCGGTCACCTTTTGTTTATCGAATGTAAGTTACTACATGTAACAATTCACTACAACACTTATTTTGGCTACCTAATATAATCAGTTTCCTCATAACAACTTTATAATGGCCAGTAATTTCGGCACAAGTACTTAATCAATGTATATAAATCTACGTTATTTTTTGTATTAGTTTGTGTAAACTGTGTAATTTATTTTTCGCCATATTTTATGTTTCTTTCCTTTACGTTGCTTTTCTATTCTAAATAAACTATTCTATTCTACGTGTATTAACCATGTTGATCATAGAGAAATAATAATATCAAGCCAATATACAGTGCATGTACACCTGTATAGGTAGAATCTTGGTGAAACAAACTCAAAATATTGTACCCAACACCTACTTATGTAACCCAATATTCATATGCAAATAAATCATTCATCATTCATACGAGGTTGTTGGGAAGTCGATATTATTATTGGATTAACTCGCATATTTTAAAAAAATTAAAAACTCATTTACCCGTTTTCTATTATTTATTGAGAATATTTTGAATGTCGTATAGTGTATTATATGGCAGTAACTACATTTTATTATTTCTGTTTTGTAATAATACTAATTATACGTGAATAAAAAATAATAATAAGGGACCTTAATTGGAATCATATAATATATATAATGCGTAAAAAAAATGGGCTTTGCCCCGCTGCCGGCGGCCAGGTTAGGTTTTTTTATAATGTGTTCATATATTTATATTTTTTGTATTGTTTTGTAAGTGCTTTTATATTTTACTTTAATATCCATATTATAAAAACACTAACTTAAGATGAAAGACAAATATAGAGAATATGATGCGTAATATGTAGTCGGTTATGTAGTCAAGTCACATGTACTCATATGTAGTCACATGTAGTCACATGTAGAGTCACATGTAGAGTCACTTGTAGAGTCACTTGTAGAGTCACTTGTAGTCACATGTAGAGTCACTTGTAGAGTAACTTGTAGTCACATGTAGAGTCACATGTAGTCACATGTAGAGTCACATGTAGTCACATGTAGAGTCACTTGTAGAGTCACTTGTAGAGACATGTAGTCACATGTAGAGTCACTTGTAGAGTCATGTAGAGTCAGATGTAGAGTCACATGTAGTCACATGTAGAGTCATATGGAGCTATATTGAGTAATTCTCATAAATAGAAATTATGGCGTACATGTAGACGCTAGTGTCAGTAAATACGAACATACATCTTGTGAAATCGATGTGTATAGTTACCGCACGTGGATGAACGTGTGAGACCTTTAAGTGCGTGGATGAAGGCGCTAGACTTTTGTTACAACTCTCAGAACACTCTTACAACACTAAAATAATGAGTTAACCATGTAAATATGTATAACATACAAATAAACAATAATAATAAAAAGAAAAACTTAATAATGTCACTACACGCTAATATGTGGAGTTCTCATTTAAGTGCAATTTAGATTAAAACTGAATAAATTACAGATTATGTGAATGAAATATCATATTACATGTGTTATACATTACTCGTACTTGTATTTTTGTGTACACCTAAAAAAAATAAGACGAAGGAATTAGACACTTGACTAATACAAGGAACGCAGCGTTATTATCGCTCGTTCGTAAATATAAAGGAAATCGATATACGCGTACATTAGTGATACCTGTTTTCTTAATGTTCAATTTGAATTTGAGCGCGTTAGCCATAGAGTTGAGACATTCCATATATATATGAAACTGCTTATTACTGAGGAGATATGATAAAATCTTTACAAAAGAAATAACATGATCTTATAAGTTTCGGTCATAAGAGAATCTCATTTCTTCCATTATTTAAATCACCATAGTGACATGCAATTATGTACATATAAAATAGTAATTGATAAGGTGCTTAGCTTTCAATATGCTGTTTCTGTTCAATATTATCTTGACAAGTAAACATGATGTAAATTCTAGTCTCATATTTTATATTCTAATATGTAGTGTGTTTGATAACTGATAATTCAGAAGAAAGTACCATTTATTCAAATGTCAATTTCAATACAACTAATAAATTGACAAAAAAATTCTCAATTTAATGAGGTTTCAGAAAACGGTTCTTAATTTGAATTCTTATTTACGAATACCTATCTCGATATAGTAAAATAGTATTAAAAATAATCTGCAAGACAAAATGGTATTCGACATATATACACACACTATTTTGTCCAGGGTTTTATACGTGAATTATGACAGTATTATTAATAAAGTCTTGTTTTCGTAAAGCCAAAACAATTGAAAAAAAAAACACATTCCAAGCATACATATTGAAATAATTACATGCATTGATTGTGGAATCTGGAATTTAGTCTGAATAACGAATTAGGATAACAAATGCACCGTAATACCTATTACAATTTGTTTCTTAGAAAAAAATACGATTATATTTGGAAATTAAATACTTTTAATAAAGTAATTAATTAAATCCATCTTATTTTGTGACAAGGAATTTGCTCTTGTAATGAATCACTCGTTAGTTTATTTGATGTTCTTAAATTTGATTGAGTATTCATAAGTCTTTAATGGCTATAATAATAACCTAAAGCGGGTAACCGTCAAAGTACTATAATAATAAAGAAATTATCGAATAATTTTAATATTGAAACGGGACTTACTCGTTTACACTTCCGTTTATTAAGTATATGAATGAAATATTGTCAAATAATCGGTAGCCTAAACCAAACAACATAATTGGTTACTCATAATTATTATTATTATCAAGAGGTTTTTATCTCAGCATATGCTTGCATTCATGTTGACTACGGGCTGGACCCGAAGATATGAAATCAAAACCATGCATTGTTTATATAGGTGTAACTTATTATGTTAATCATTCATTATTAAACGTTATTGCACAATACAATGATATAATACATGACTAAATGACAAATAAATTGTGGACTATGTGACTTTAATAATTTGGTAAAATACTTGGTAGCCATGTCGTTTATGTCAAAATATATGAAACGTGTAGCAATATTAATCCATAACAAGCTTAAATCGATATGACTACTAAACCAAGAAATGAAATAAATCAATTTAATAAAACCACGAGTTAAGTATTTAATAATAATTTGAAAGAAAGTCTTGAAATATCGTCAATACCAAAGGGTTTACTATTGCTTAACTGCTGTTGACAATAGGAACATCGTAATATGGACAATAGTCACCATTAAGTACTGCCTTACTGTTGGTTACGGTTGGTTGTTAACTTATTAAAAATATTTGATAAATGAAATGGTTATTTAGGATGGTACATATGTCTTGATAATTATTATAGATCTTACTATTCATTTTTTTAATAATAAGGTATATTTGTTGTCTGATCTCTATTTGGTACCTGCGAGGACATGTTATTCCAGGTTGCTTTATTATTATTAGAAGATATATATTTGCTATCGCAAACTTCTGGCGATTTGAGAATACATAGTTAAAAAAACTCATGACAAACTCAAACTGGCTGACTTATGTCATTAAATAAAGTGTAACTAAAAAATAATACTAATAATATTTACATGATTAGAATAAGCGCAACATAGTCTGCGTTATATGTAGTATTTATGTTGGTGTGATATTTAATACATTTATATTCAATTCAGGTACTGAAATATGCCGTATACTGCGGTGATCAGTGATTAAGCAAGAAAATTTATCTGAACTGAAATATGCCGTGAATTCGGTGATCAGTGATGATACGAAAATGAATGTTTATGCTGAAATATTCCGTGAATTCGGTGATCAGTGATGATACGAAAATGAATGTTTATGCTGAAATATGCCGTATACTGCGGTGATCAGTGATTAAACAAGAAAATATATCTGAACTGAAATATGCCGTGAATTCGGTGATCAGTGATGATACGAAAATGAATGTCTATGCTGAAATATGCCGTGAATTCGGTGATCAGTGATGATACGATAATGAATGTTTGTGCTGAAATATGCCGTGCAATGCGGTGATCAGTGAATAAATGAAATAAAATGTTTGTTCTGAAATATGCCGTGTAATGCGGTGATCTGTGACAAAATGAGAATGAATGTTTGTACTGAAATATCATCATTATTTCTGTTTTGGAAATGCACCTGTCGTTTAACGTGACAAGACTGGCGGATACCTTTAGGTAATCACTTAATTCCCTTTTGTCGATGATGATGATAATTTAATGATGGGAAAACACAGATCAAAAAGAAGTCTCAATAAGTCACAGAGGATATTAAACGCTTCCTGAGCGTTGTTCGAGCTAATAAACTCACAAAAGGAGAGAGCCTTTATACTATCATGAAACTTTCTAATATTATCTCTACAATAGTCTTGATTTCATTAAAGGTTTAAAGCAATTGATTGTGCCAGGTCATGATCAGATAATTCAAGTTGCGTTTTAAGTATGAGATTGTGAGAGGTGACGTGACGCGTATATATAAGAAGGAATGTGAGATCTCGTCTACGGTGACGAGTACACATAAGAATGCATAAGTGCTCTCGTCTACAGTGACGTGTACAAATAAGAAGGAACGTGTGATCTCGTCTACGATGACGAGTACACATAAGAAGGTATGAGTGATCACATCTACGGTGACGAGTACACATAAGAAAGTATAGATGATCTCGTCTACGGTGAATTAGACACATGAGAAGGAGTGTGCGACCTCGTCTACGGTGACGTCCACCAAAGAAGGAGCGTGTGATTACGTTTAAGGTGACGTGCACACTTGCAAGGAATCGACGTCTACGCTGAAAAATTGTATAAAGAAATCGATGACGATGAGTGTGCAGTTTTTAAATAATGTTTTGTTTTTTATTAGTTTTCTTTTTTTTGTGTAATTCGACATTTAGACTGGATACATCTCTGACAAAGTATCTAATATTTTATTGATTCCATATTTGTAATTGTTTTTTGTAAATTTTGGTTTTGTATTGCTTGTAAAATTTGACATGTAAAAGTGCCCCTGTGGCCTATTTGCTGAATAAATGTTTGATGTTTGTTTGATGTTTAATGGATTGGATGATAAAAGTGATACATTGTCCTAGAAAGTCCTATTTTATTTTAGTTTCATTTTTATATGCTTATTGCTAATTAATGATGTATAAGATTAAAGTTACATTTTAGAAGACTAGTCTTTAGACGTGTTTATTGTAATTAAATCCTTAATTTTGTAGAGATTCAAAATAATTGTATGAGGCCATACGCCTTTTGTAGAATGGCCGAGCATTAATCGGAATTCGGAATAGGGACATTCCTACATCAGAATGGCCGTCTGTTAGCAACACTGTTTGTAAGGATCATTATTTATTAAAAGCTTATATTTTGATCATTTTTACTTTTACGATTAGCTTAAAAAAGAGTATCAGTTGACCCTTACTTGTCACTGGTTCCCGCCATCTTGAATTGTTATTAAAAGGCGGGTACACTGTGACAAGGGGCAGTTCGTGGACAGACGAGTTACAGTGTAGACGTTTTGGAATATTTATTATAAATTGGTTGTTATTATGTTGGTAGCGAACGAATAAAGTTAAAATATTGGTAAAAGTATTAGTATTCATCATCAACCCGGTGGTAACCTTACAATCGGAAAGACGTCACGTCGACGAAAGTCATGAGTTACACGACATAATATCAAATTTCAGTCCTTATTAAAAGTCAACTGTCTCTACCTATAGTCCGTACTTAATCAAACTTCCAATTACAATGTTTTTTTTATTTAATGAGTATACAATAAAAAATAAAATAAAACAATTGACTGATAACGTCACGAGCACCGATTACGCAGTGTTAAGGGGGTTCAGCGGGCGCGGGCGCGGGCGCGGGGCGCGGACGGCGCGGCGGCCGCGCCGGCGCCGGCCCCAGGCTCGCCACAAACTTGGACGGTATCTCCAGGTCAAACACATCTAAGAAATATTCATGTTTTTTACCGGCGAAATGAAATCCGTAAGTACCTAACACTAATCAAAAGCGTGTTAATAAAAAATGTAGCCGGATATAGCACCCTGGCCTAGCTAAAACTGCAAATTATGCATCAATTAGACGAAACGAAAGGGTTATTCTATTCTAATTTATTTATTTAAATTATAATTCGTGAAACGAAATTGTTTTGTTGCGTGCAGGAGAGTCTATAATGACATGCACTAGGGAAGTAAACGTGCAATTCACTTGCACAACCATTAATTATATGCCAAATGCCGCGTGTATATGATTTTTATTCCCAGAGTTTATATTCACATTTAGATGATGTCATGTGTTTGTTATAAGGTGTGCCTATATAGGTATATCAAGAGCTTCTACGGTTTGTCTAGGATCCTGACCTGTGACAGTTGAACCACCTGAGAAGCTCTCGTAATTCAGAGAGGCAAACGCAACGATGGATGAATGAACAGAAACAAGCAAAGGTAAAATTGACATTTTTAGTATGGAGATACAAATTCTAAATTTAAGATGACACTAACCATGTCTGTACAAGAATGTGATTTATTAAATTTGTTTAAAACATTAATTACGTGTTATTTATTTAATGTGTGTTATTATGTTATTATTTATATTTCTGGGAATAAAAAGCAGACCTTAAATATGATCCACCATCATTTATGGCCATTGTCATTGGTTGTCTTTTATTTAGGAGCAAGTGAAAAGCATGATTTCACCTGGCGGCATCCAGCCCGGCGGCGGCACGCCAAAGAACGCTGCGCAAATAACCATCGTCCTTTTTTAAAGTATAGCCATAAATGTGAATTAAGTTTAGAATATTTCCAGGCTGAAACTATTCGACGCACGATTTGCCGGTAATTTTGGAATAATTATCGCAGCAAAAGGTCAAACAGAATAAGCGTTTCAGCAGGTGTTATTTAACCATCACCGGAATTTTAGTAGGTACCATTCAACGCCAAAAAAGTATTCCCAAGTCCCAATAATTCCAACACCAATAAGGGACTAATAAAATGATGGTCACTTACGACTTAATTAACTGTCTCTTTCAAGTGTTCACTTTCCATCATATGTGTGAATAAATTTTTTTTACAATATGACTGCAACGGTACCTGCGGCATGAACGGTAGGTAAACCGAGGTCTAAGTTATTATGAATTAGAGTGTGAACCTGAACCCCGAGATTACGAGTACCGTCAACCGGGGTAAATAGAGATTGCTGGGGTGAATAGGGACAAAACTTAAAATGTGATTTACTTACCTGACAGTTTCCTAAAAAATACTTACACAATCATACAAAATTCCCTATTCACCCCGGTTGACAGTACTAAGATATACGGCCTAGTCCGCCGGCAGATCCGTCGCGAGTCGTTTTATTGAGAAAACTAGTTACCATGAGCCTCTGGCGCGCTAGGCGCGGTCGGATAGTGCGCGTCGGGGAGCGGCTGCGGGAACGGGGCGGCCGGGTACGGAGTCGCGCGGGGGTACGCGCCCGGGAACGGCGCCGGGTAACCGCCGCCCGGCACGGGCATGGGGCACGCGGCCGCCGGATACGGCGCCGCCGCTGGATACGGGGCGGCCGATTGTGTCGGATACGATGTAGCAACTGCAACGATACATGAACATACTACCCATAATTTCATTATTTCTCTTCTTCATGCTTTTTTTTCTTTCTTTCATGAACATTCTAAGAATTTACCTGTTAGACGAAAAAAAAATGTTATTCCGTACCTAGATTAATTCTTATAAACATATGCATTAGTACGAGCAAAGACTCAAACCCACGACTTTTTTAAACTGGTGGTGGGGACCAGTTAAAAAAATGACTATACAATAGTTACGCTTGAACCTGAAAACTACCACTGCTTTGCATTTGCTCACAAACCACAGGTATCATATAAATAAATACCTACCTACAGCTATGATATTACTTTTGAAGAAAACCGATCCACCGTGTATCAAATACATGCCTAAGATTCCTTAATGACAACAAATTACAAGTTAAGATACTTATTGTAATCCACTTAAAACGTCACAGATTACGGATCAAGTATTAATGCGTAACGGCCATAATAGTTAATGCTTAGATTTGTCATAGTCAAGAATAGTTCACGCTCACTCGTGCACGGTGGCTTTAATTTAACAATATTGGTGCTTAGACAATTGAACTAAACAAAAGTGCAAGGTCAAATAACGTCTAAGAATTAAATAAATTTCTCACAGGTTTACAGAAACCATTTTTCAAACCACAAAAGACAAAAACCCTTATAGGATCACTTTGTTGTCCGTCCGTCCGTCCGTCTGTATGTCAAGACCCTTTATCTCGGAAACGTGTGGAGGAGGTATCGAGTTGAAATTGAAATCATATAAGGTCTACAGTCCCTTGAAGCTGTGAAAAAATCAAACTTCCAAGTTAACGTAAAAAAAAGATACGGCCGTTTATGCCAAAAAATAGTACATTTCGATGTTAGTGTGGAAAGTATGTCATTACTTCACGAGTACCGAGATATCAAGACTCGGGAGGAGTGAAGAATGACATTTCCGCACGTGTATCGAACGACGTTTTTTTTAATACAGTTGCGAAATAATAAGAAAAACAACAAGTAAGGAATAAAAACAATATTGAATGTTGCCTTTGGAAACTTAAAACATGATTGCAGCAAGAAAAAACGCCTCTTCTTTGACAGGCGTTTCGGCAGCTATTCCTACCTCTACCTTCCATAGCTATTCCGTCCCATTCAGACAACTTATTCAGAACGGTTTTTCAACATTCAATATTTAAAATAAACGTGTTATAAATGTTATAATGATGAAGAGGTAAGTAATAAAATATGAAATAAGTATATTTTTCGTATCTTACATTAACAGTAGGTTTTTATGTTGATTACGACGTTTAAAGGTAACTAATATTAACACTCATCAATAAGTAGTCATGAATTGGAACAAGTATACATTTAAAAAAATTGGAAAAGTAAAAAGCATTAGTTCGCGAAAACTAACTTTTCGCAAGCTAAACAGCTACGTAAAGTAGCACTTTTTTAGCAACTGTATTAAAATAGTACATTTCGATTCTAGTGCGGAAAGAATGACATTTCCGCACATGTATCGAACGACGTTTTTTAATACAGTTGCGAAAAAATAAGAATAACAGCAAGTAAGGAATTCGAAACTTTTATATTATTAATTCTGTGACATCATTGACATTGACATTATGAAGAGGTGTTGTTTTAGCTGGGTGTTATTATTATTGAACCCACTTCAACCAAAGTTTTTTTTTTAATGCATGTTCTATAAGACAGAAACAATTGTAAATATAAAACATTGTACTATTATTACCCAAATATCGTTAATTACGATTATTTGTGTATCGTACATTTATAAAAACAATATCGAATGTTGCCTTTGAAAACTTAAAGCAGAAAGAAAAAACGCCTCTTCTTTGACAGGCGTTCCGTTCCATTCAGACAACTTATTAAGAACGGTTTTTCAATATTCAATATATAAAAAATAGAAGTGTTATAATGGTGAAGAGGTAAGTAATAAAATATGAAATATGTATATTTTTCGTATTCTTACATTAACAATAGGTTTTTATGTTGATTACGACGTTTAAAGGAAATTATAAATTAATATTAACACTCATCAATAACTCTAACTAAGTCGTGAATTGAAACAAGAATAAATTAAAAAAAATTGGAAAAGTAAAAAGCACTAGTTCGCGAAAACCAACTTTCCGCACGCTAAACAGCTACGTAAAGTAGCACTTTTTGAGCAACTGTATTAAAAACGTATATTTCGACACTCTAAAGGGAATCAAAATTTATAGGGTACTTCCCATTGACCTTAGAACTATGAAATTTGGCAAGTAATATCGTCTTACACTACAAGTACCTACAGGGAAAAATCTGAAAACTGTAAATTTATAAAACAAAAAAAAGTTAAATTTGTACGGAACCCTCGGTGGGCGAGTTCGACTCGCACTTGTTTTAAAATACCTAAGTAATGGATGTAAATTTCCTGGAAAATATAAAGATACTGTACAAGTATACATATTTCGTAGAACGTAAGCGTGCGGTTTACTCACCAGGGTAAGGTGCAGGCGCGTATTGCTGCTGTGGGTAGGGCACCTGCACGGCTTGCAGGGGCCCCGGCGGCGCGGGCGGCGGGGCTGCGAATCAACACCATACATCAGCATTACTTACAAGCACAGTGCACCAACAACGGGTTTAAGAGGGGGCTAACGCAAAATTGTAGTTTTCTGTAGTGTTTGTTACACGTCTTAATCAAGAAAAAAAAATTTACACGGAAACTAGATTATATTTTTCAAGGGCAGACTCTGACCAAAACCTTACTACATTAAAGTTGCCCCGAAAGAAAAAAACCGCCGTTATAACTGAGTATTAAATTGCTAGTATAGAATAACTTCATCTTATGATAGTACTCACGCGACAGCACCTGCCCCTCCGCCTTACGCCGGCGGCAGCAGCAGGCCACCAGCGCCACCAGTAGCGCCAGAAGCGCTAGCGCCAGCAGGAGCGTGCCCGTGCTCATCGCTCGGCTCTACAAACAAACAATTTACTGCAATTATACTCAATATGGTGACATCTTAACTAATAGAATCTAATCGATTGTCAAACCCCTTAAACAAATTTGGTAAGTACGCGCGAAACGGATTATGACCGGTTTGCACCAAGAATTCATGTTCTACTTCGCATGCGCTCATCAATTAGTTCAGTTATTTGGTACAAGTATACGTACTTATTCGGTAAAGACTGCACAAAAGGCAACACAATAATTACAATAATTGCCTCTTAATCAGCAACTACAATAATTGTCTCTTTTCTACCTATTTATCCACCATTCTATCTACTGCAAACTACAATAAGCAAGGCAGTATTTTCGTTATCATGAGATTCATGAGAGCTATTGACGCACCATTATCTAAATACGTAGGTATATGTAACTAAACTATAACGACATATTTATGTAAAATAATCATAATCATTGCATTCATAAAGCTAATCTACATATTTTAAAATTGACTGAAAATAAATAATTCTTACATAGTAAGCATATTCCTATTAAATATCAGTTTAAAACCAAAAAGATACAAATTAAAAATTCAATTATATAAATCTAATATTATAAATGCCAACACTTTCGATAGAAAGTAATCAAAGTATTTTTTACAATAATTTTTCTTTGGTAATTTTTCATTCGTCTCGTCACAATTGTAGAAGGGGCGCTCAATAAGCCATCCAAGCCAACCATAAATACTAACTTGATTAATAATATAGCTGCATTTTGTAATGATCAGGATTTCGCGGAATTGTATCTGTGACCTGTGTAAATTAATATAATATAATATACAATTAATTAATATTCAGACAAGCAATATTTGTATGTTTGCCTAAGCACGGTCGCATTTTTATCGCCTGTCACCATGCCTGTTACGTTCTAACAAGTATGTAAGTGCGAAAGTGCCAGGCATAGTGACAGACGATAAAAATGCAACCATGATGCCACCGCAGGGCGATCGAGCGAGCGGTTATCACACTCATGCGGATCCACACGTCGCTTCGGTATGTAAGCGAGACAGTGCTATATAGTGATATCCCGCTCGCACATCCGAGCATAGTCCACTACGTCCACAACAAGTATGTTTGCAGTAGTCAAGCCAGGTCACATCACTTTCCAACCGCAACCGATCATCGAGCCTTATTAACTATGGGTACAGTGTCAGCAAGTCATGTCGTAAACGTCAGACAATACAAATACACGCCATTGATAAACCGTTCTCGTATGACATAAGGTCTATAAGTTAAGTTTCGTTTCTGTAAGGGTCGCAGTTCTAACCTAACCTAACCCACTTTTCTTGTAGCACGTCGTTTCTCTAAGGGTAGCAGTTCTAATCTAACCTAACCCACTTTTTAGTAGCATTTCGTTTCTGTAAGGGTCGCAGTTCTAACCTAACCTAACCCACTTTTCTTGTAGCACGTCGTTTCTCTAAGGGTAGCAGTTCTAATCTAACCTAACCCACTTTTTAGTAGCATTTCGTTTCTGTAAGGGTCGCAGTTCTAACCTAACCTAACCCACTTTTATAGTAGCATTTCGTTTGTGTCAGGGTCGCAGTGATTCATGATTTTTGGTGTTTGAATACAATTTGAAGTGCAGTCGTGATTTAAGCAGGTGGTAGTTTTGTAATTTTAGACCTTATTTTTTGGTGTTTAGTATTTTTTTTTGGTGAAAGAGATTTCTTTATTTAGGGTACCAAAGTATTTTTTAGTGGTCATTATATTTGGTGCCTATATTAACATTTCAGCCAGCAGAGTTTTTGATTAATCATACCACTTTTTAGATCATAATACGGTTGCCAAAAAATATGAATAGTAATCTTGAGCAGTGTTGTTAAAAGACTAGTCTTTAAGACTTTTGAACCTTAACGACTCGCGAACCTTTAAGGCTCAAGCTTTGAAAGCTAGAGCGTTAAAGGTTTGCTCACAAAGCGGTTTAGAACCTTAACGACTCAAACTTTTTATGACTTGTCAAAATGAAGTCTTTAAGACTCGGGCCTCATAGGGAACTCTAGCTTTTTAACTTAAGCTCAAGCCCCCCGAACCTTAAAAGCTTGTGTCAAGTTTAGAGCTCATACGTTGAGCTCTCTTTGCAGGAATTATTTTTGTGTAGAGAATTTACGAATATTATAATATACCTATCTATATCGGAAGAGTAACTTAACATCAGTTAACGCATTTACTGCCTGCAACGTATACAGGGTGGACCATTTAGAACCGTGATTCCGTTGCGTATGTACATCCAGATACATTTTCTATGAAACTATATTTTAAAATTTTCCCGTTCCGTTCCGTCCTATATGAGTAAGTCATAATAAATAAAAATAAAAGTATTTAAAAAAATATTTATTACTTAATTAAGACTGGGTGATTACTTTAACCGCTTGAACGTTAACACCCCACACAATAGGGTTGGAACAAAATAATTCACCCCCATTCATGTGATAGAGGTACCGAAGTTTTTTTTTTGTTTTTGCTCGAGCACTCTTTGTCAGCGTGTTCACATTTCACAACACATACCTATTCATACCAAGTTTCAACTTTCTAGTACTAGTCACTGAGCCAACCCGCGGACTGACAGACAGACGAACGGACAGGACAGACATGGTGAAACTATAAGAACTATAAGGGTTCCTAGTTGGCTATACGGAACTCTAAAAACGCGATAAGTCATAATTATCTTTGTCTGTTTTTCCCTATTTCACAAAAACGTATTAAACTTCACCCTACCCTATAGCAGTTGATCTTATCTGTTAAAAGTTTTTACTTTTTGCTCCAAACCTTTACTGCTAAAAACCTTACAGATTTAAACCTTCAAAGCTTAGGAGGCTTTAAAGCTTGAGGCCAAAAGACTCGAGGTTTCTTTGCTCGTAAGCAGCAACACGAACTCTTAGTTCGAGTCGTTAAGGTTCCGAGGCTTTAAGGTTCGAGGCTTCAAGGCTCAGCAGTCGCGACTCAAGTCTTGTAGTTTACGCCTCAAAGCTTAAATCCACAACACTAATCTTGAGGCCTTCTCTAGTAGTAGTTCAGTAGTAGTAGTAATTGATTCGAAACCTGATTTCGAATACTTTCTCTCTCTAGAAAAAAATCATAAACCATGATTCATAGAATCACGATGATGATGTCTATAACGCGTCTTAATTTTTTTTTACATTAAAAAAACATGATATCCGCGATCTCGGGCAAGCACAGCAATCTCACTCACGCTTACGCTCAGTGAGAGTGAGAGAAGAACATGAACCCACAGGGCATGTCTAATCACTTTTGCAATGGTGGAGGTACCTACAACAATGTAATATTATTGTAAAGATGCAAATGTTTTTGCAGTTGACTGTATAGCCCTGAAATGGAACAACTCTGGCTTTAAAAAGTTCTGAAGTATTACATGACTAATAACCAAAGAAAATTAAAGAAATCTGCGGAAATAATTCGTGTAGTTTTGAAATTTGGTATAGTTGTACCTTGTGGTGTCCAGATGAACATACTAAACGTCCTCGGGGGTTAGGGGGGTGGGGGGTGAGCTGAGGGCGTAGGGGGGGGGGGGGGCGGTTTGAAGGTATATTTTTTCAGATTTTTGCTCGTATCTCGAATATGTACGAATTGCATTATAATTACTTCGAACAAAAGTTTCTACATAAAATTTTCTACAAATTAGGTTATATTTATTTTTACTCTACGATCAATACTTTAGGAGCTACAGGGTGTTTAAGTTAACAAAGAGATGAAAAATAGACGACATAAGAAAACGTCGTTTATTCGTAGTTGTTCATCATAACTGAAATTTTTAGTATAGAATAAGCAAGTTGAGTCACCTGCTGATCAAAAATAAAAATAAACCGGCCAAGAGCATGTCGGGTCATGCTCAGTGTATGGTTTCGTACTTCCGTAGTTACCCGCCCGGCAAAATATACTTTTTGCAAAAACTCAAACGGCTTAACCGATCAGGTTTGCTATAGTTTTCCTTGGAAGTCTTTAATAAGCTTTACTTTCACGATTTTTTTTATATTTTTTGGACCCATGGTTCAAAAGTTAGACCATGTCCGAGAAGTGGGGATGAATCATTGGATAGGTCTTCTAAAATGAATATGAGTCTTAAAGAACATTTTTTTGATAAACGTGATATTTCCGGAAATATTCACTTTAAAAGAAAAAATAATGTTTGTGAGTCCCCCTCTAAGTTTTAAACCACGAGTCCAAAAAATATGGAAAAAATCGTGAAAGTAGAGCTTAGTAAAGAAATTCATGGAAAACTATAGCGAATTTGATCGGTTAAGCCGTTTTTGAGTTTTTGCAAAAAGTATATTTTGACGGATGGGTAACTACGGAACTCTACACTGAGCATGGCCCGACATGATGTTGGCCGTTTATTTTTATAATTGATCAGCAGGTGACTAAGCTTGCTTATTCTAAACTAAACATTTGAGTTATGATGAACAACTACACGAATTATTTCCGCAGATCGCCCATTTTCGGCTTAATTTGACGTAGCTATAATCACCATTGCACTTACATGCCTAATCTCAAATATATTAAATATCAATAAAAAATGATCATATTGTATGCACATTTTCCAACAAAGTGACCTAATTTTAATTGCTTTTTAGTAGGGATGTCGGGAAAGCCGACTATCCGGCCACATTTGTAGTCGGCGACTAGTCGGCGACTAGTCGGCAAAATTAGCCGAATAGTCGGCACTATTTAATCTTCAGGAAAGATAAGATTTTTATTTCAACTCTTTCAATTCTACTCTAACAAAAACAGTCTTTGATATTCTGTTGACGTTGAGAATCTCAACATTGAGAATACTTTGAGAATACAACGTTGAGAATAACAACTTGAGATTGGCTGGCCGCTGGAGCCGATATAGCCGCCGGTGTCGGTGATGGTGTCGGCGGTAGTTGCGGCAGAGAAATGGAACGAGGTGATGAATCGCTAGATTTAATTGCAGCGGCCAGCTGAGGCATTTGGTGTTTGTGTTTATATTTGATATGATTTAGTAACGAGCACTGGGTGCACCTCACTTTATTTGCATCGCCTTCAGCATCTTCAAAAAAAGTCTACACTCGCGATTTCCTTTTCGACATTTTTCGTATTTATTAAGAGCACTATATGTATTATTTATTTAAGCAGTTATTACAATTTCTTGTTTTCGCTATGAAACACGAAAGGGCGACTAATAAATCACGAAAACTTAGGTAGACAAAACTAGTCATACGTAAACATGAACGCAAGACTTGTGCTGCCAGAGGGCCTACCGCGAACCACGTTCGACGTGTTGCATCCCTGTCACACTTACGTACTAATTTACAAGTGCGACAAAGAGGCAACACGTCGAACGTGGTTCGCGGTAGGCCCTCAGGAACGAGGCGACCGAAACGGTTCCGATTGCATCCAAACTCTGCCGAAACCAATGATCGGCCAAGCCGACTAGTCGGCCGACTAGTCAGCCATCTGAGCGCCGACTAGTCGGCTAGTCGGCCAAATCACTAGTCGGTACATCACTACTTTTTAGTCTACAACTATGACAACATTTTTTTTTTGTTTTACACAAGATTTTATTTTGCTGCCTTTTTTGCTTTAAAAGTTTAAATAATTGAAATTATTACAAAATAAAGCAAACTTATGGTTTTAATGGAACTGCCAGTCCAAAAATCATAAAATAATTAAATAATATGAAATGGAAATTCTATGATGTTTAACATTCATAGCTAGTTTTATGCCGTAGACTTTTATTTATAGAAGTGTTAATATTACTCTAATTTATACTATTCATATAGTTCATATATATAAACATTATATAGTTTGTAAAACCATCTCACAAAAGGTTGCTTACAATGTGTACAAGTAAAAAAGTAGTACAACTAACTACAGTCTTGCCATTTTAGTTACTAAAGATGTATTTGAATACCACAATTAACAGTGGAGGACTAATTCCTTCAGAAATCTGCAGTAACTTACAGTATCTTAGTCCACCACTGCTCACTTCAACACTACTATTTGGTACAATAATTCACCATTTAGAGTGGCCATGTAAACAACAATTTATGTTGTGTATAGACATGTCAGTTGCCACTGTTAAGCATTTTAGATTCTGATCTCCACACTTTTTTACCTGTTTATGTAATTCTGCCACCACTCTCTAAATAGTCTAAATGGTGAGATCTGCACTAGCACCACAGATACAATATGGAATACCCAGGCAACACTGATGGAGGGATCAGTATCCAATGGTACATAAGATTGATGTTCTGGTGAAGTCCTTATCCTTATATCATCCAAAAATTGCCTATGTTCCATCAAGTCCTTTATATTATTATCTTTTATCATGTTTTCCATGTCCTGTTTTTATAACAAGAGTTTATATTACTTTTCTATGTTACCTTTTATGAGGGATATAATAAGAGATAAGAGCTACAGGTTGATAACTGTTACAAAATAAATTTGGTTGGTTTAGTCATTTTGTCAGAAAAACGAATATACAATATATGATACTAAGTAAGCAAACTAGTTGTCCATAGAAACAATAGTGTTAGTTGAACAATACTCCAAGTTTTATAAAACAGAACAATTGTCAATTGACATCGAAAAAGGTCGCACTGTAATCCAGACAGTGCGACCTTACAGTTTGTTGTCTGCTCACCTTGAAATGTTCGAAAAAGTGGTCGTAGTCGTGTGACATCTCGCTTGAGATCTCGACTATTACGAGTCTTCTGAAGAATCTGAACTCAACATGATATCGCAGCGACACACAACGAGATAAACTAATCGAGATTAGTCACCGCAGGACTTAGCGCGTCATAGGGAAAACACACAAAATACTCAAATCTAAACAAGATTGTATCCTCCGCTTCCTTTACGTGTTGTATAGGGGCTTACCTGCACAAATAATTTAGATGTTTGCGAGCAATGTGTCAGCGAACAAACAAATTGTTCGTTTATCGCAACGCAACTCCCTGCTTCCGACAAATAATATTCTCTGGCCACTAAAACGGATTGTTGTTCGCGAAATCCCTATTTGACATTTAGTTAATATTTTGACAATTAAAATATTTGTGACATATGTCAGAAATAACAACTCAAGAAGACGTTCGAAAACCATATTTGTGGGATGTAGTCTAGACGAAAAATATGAACACTGGCTATAAATCATTAACGATGACATTCATATGCAAGTTAAATTATTTACTTTACTTTATACTAACATAATCATCATTTTATCAACATAATTTAGATTATTCATCACTTCATGCTTTGTGTTCTTCATTCTGGGTTTCGTATTCGAACTGTTCAGACTACGTTCAGAATTTTTCACTTCTAATTTTTTTTCAAACACAATTTTCTGACATATATTTATGTTTCTAATTCTCTTCAAGGGCTCTTCTTATCAAGCTGTAACGTTATTTCAGTATCGTTTCCTCTATTAATAAATGTTTAGATTGTTTGGGTAAATACGGTAAAAAAGTATATTTGTGTTGTTGTGTTTTCAAATGATTTCTAAACGCTCAATGTAATGTCAATGTCAAAATTTTCTAACCTCAACCTTACTAACCCTGCGAAACCTATTTATTATTCGTATTTATAAATAAAATTAATTGGACATTAGTGATGTACCGCGTCCTATATAGGCGACTGCTGACAGTGCCACTTACGGTGGACGTGCGCGCTATCCACAGCTCAGCACCGTTGTTTGCCGCTGTCAAGAAAACAACATCCGCCGCTGGAGGTACCATCTTTACTAGAACGCTTACAAGTCCAATATGAGTTTGATAACAGAATTATGAATGATCACACATTTTTCACCATCTAGATAGTCGCATATGCATAGTGAAAAAAAAGTTACATATATAAATAAATAATAATGTGGTATAAAACTTACAACACCAAGGTTAGTACTTTAACAACAGTCTTTTTTCAGGAGTAATGGGGTTAGGCAAAGGCAAAAAGAAGCTAGGCAAGCTGGGTACCATGGAGAAGCGTGAACTGCCAGTAGAGACCGACCCACAGAAGCTAGTCACTCAAGTGTGTGGCGCCAATATCTATACCACAGGAGAAGACCCCAAGGTAAATGCTAGCTAACTTTTAAATAAATTACAATGGAAGCTATTAGTCATCATGGGGTTTTGCCAAGAATCTATAGATGTAGTCATAGTCATTTATTTTATAAAGCCAATTTACAAGTCAGTTGCTAAATAACATCAAATTACTATACAGTAAAATTAATCAATTAAGTTACATCATATTAAAATAACAATAAAATTACCTACATTAAAAATTACAATTAGGCAAAGCAATAAGAAGGTATAGAGGGAAATGCTAGGAACACAATTTTGGACTTCGTAGTTTCATTTGGACTAGTTAGGAGATGAACATATCAAAAGTCCCCGACCGTAACCCTGGTGCTGGGGGGGAGAGGGGGGTTTGAAGGTTCAGTTTTTTTTGGTTTTTTGATTATGTCTCGGAAACTATGCAACTGAGCGACATGGCCACTTATACAAAATGAAAAGTGATTTAATTTGTTACAAGTTTTATTAGGTCAAGTTTTTTGATATATTGTATAATTTTTAAATTATCCGCTCTTGAAGGTTTATTTAGGGCTCTCATTTTTATCTTGATTATCTACATCAGTGAAGCTGCTAGGCCGGGTTTGGTTACGTTGAATTCCTGAGGTTAATACTGTTTAAGTCTAGGTTTGAAGTCATGTTTGGTATCATTTTCAACTAAATAAAATATGTAGACCATCCCAAATATTATTTAAATTGGTTCAGTGGTTGTTGATTCCCAATACAAACTTCCACCCGACTTTTCACACCCTCAAAAGTTGATTTTGGTTATAAAAGCTATCCTATGTACTGTCCCAGGACTCAAAACTATCTCTATACCAAATTTCAACAAAATCCGTTCAGCGGTTTAAGCGTGAAGAGGAGTTAGAAAAAAGATTTTTTTTAAATCTTGGTTTTACTTAGGAATGGTGTCAATATATTTAGATAAGTACGGTTTTTACTCACTATTATTTTTAGTCGCTTTTGGCGACATGTTTCGGATGTTTTAAAATATGTCTTACGATAGTTTAAGTTCGAATGGTGTCAATGTTGAGACCATAAATGAATTTAGCAACCCCGATTTATACGAAAACGTTACCAAACCCGGCCTAGCAGCTTTACTGATGTAGATAATCAAGATAAAAATGAGAGCCCTAAATTGACCTTCAAGAGCGGATATCTCAAAAATATCGAAAAACTTGACTGAATAAAACTTGTAACAAATTAAATCACTTTTCATTTTGTATAAGTGGCCATGTCGCTCAGACGCATAGATTCCGAGATATAATCGAAAAACCGAAAAATGGAACCTTCAAACCCCCCTCTCCCCCCCGGCACCAGGGTTACGGGTGGGGACTTTTGATATGTTCACCTGCTAACTAGTCCAAACAAAGCTACGAAGTCAAAAATTGTATTACAAGCATTTCCCTCTATAACTTTTTTTGAGCATTCATTTCTGTTTCTTTTTCTTTTTGTATTTTCTGTGTAAGTTAGCAGTGGTTTGGTAATTTACTGTCATGCTGTTTAACTTGTTTGATAAAAAATAAAATAAAAAAATAAAATTTCCTGGCCTACATATAAATAATACTTTCTGGAAACAAAACATATGTCAATGTAGATGTAATTAAACGTTCTTTAAACTGATACTAGTGCACTGCCTTATGAGAATATAGTTCAGATCCGGAAACCGCTACCAAATTTTAGTATGCTGTTGGGCATGGTACGGGGTCTCCAAAACTGCCGGGAGACAGCGGCGCCGGCGATTTACTTCAGCGGAATGACGTCATCAAAATGACTCTCGCCTCGTTGCGAATATTGCCTTTTGCACCTAAACTATGCATTGCACATACACGTGTGGGGTATTAAACGAAAGCCAATAAAATATTATATATTTCACTAATACACTATGTACCAAAATATACAATAGTTTAAGAATTTTTTTTAATAAATCAAAATGATGAAAAAAAATCGATTATTTGGGTTTTTCAACCAAACCAAAAGTCGGACGTTAAAGCAATGTACTACAAAATTAAAGCTGATGTCTCAAGCCATACACTGATATCAAAATAATCAAAATCAGACCAAAAATGTGAAAATTATGCATCCAAATGTAGGTATTTGCTAGAACAAATGCATGAAAGTTAAAAAAATCGAAATTGGTCATTTTCAGGATAATCCGCAAAAGCTTCTACTATGTTATTAGCAATATAAAAAGGATCATAAAACTGCTGGGAGACAATCTCTATAGTGCCTGAGTGACAAATAATGGCGTCATACATGTGACCGCTGCCGAAATTTGCATAATCTAAATTATAACTATACCATGAGTCATACATACACGTGTGCTATCAAACGAAAGGTTATTAAATATATGATGATTCTTTAATACATTATTTATAAAAACAACGTATATTTTAGGAGCTACAAACAAAGAAAAACCACTTTTTTTGAGAAAAGTTCGTGTATATATATTTTATAGCTCAACTAAAAACGTTATACTCGTAACAATGTTGCGTCTAATATAATAGAAACCAGTTATTCAACTATACGTCAGAGCTTAAATTTTTAATTTCCGATAAAAACTGTGGAAGTTGTACAAAAAAAACTAAAGCGCGCCATTAATTCTACCTTAATGCGCTCATATTATGCAAAGAATAGTCCTAATTATCGGGTATTCAATGAAAGAACATTACATAAAATACCTATACATGACGTAACTTCCACAGTTTTTATCGGAAATTTTTTTTTTAAGCTGTGACGTATAGTTGAATAACTGGTTTCTTTTATATACTCATACTCATACTTTATTGGTAATATCAATTACATGTCAAGATTTACATATGTACATTTCGGAAATATAAATGGATGAAATCAATTATTATTATTATATCATTATTACAGATATATTAGACGCAACATTGTTATAACGTTTTTAATTGAGCTATAAAATATATATACACGAACTTTTCTCAAAAAAAGTGCTTTTTCTTTGTTTGTAGCTCCTAAAATATACATTGTTTTTATAAATAATGTATTAAAGAATCATAATATATTTTATAACCTTTCGTTTGATATAGCACACGTGTATGTATGACTCATGTTATAGTTATAATTTAGATTATGCAAATTTCGGCAGCGGTCACATGTATGACGCCATTATTTGTCACTCAGGCATTATAGAGATTGTCTCCCGGCAGTTTTATGATCCTTTTTATATTGCTAATAACATACTAGAAGCTTATGCGGATTATCCTGAAAATGACCAATTTCGATTTTTTTAACTTTCATGCATTTGTTCTAGCAAATACCTACATTTGGATGCATAATTTTCACATTTTTGGTCTGATTTTGATTATTTTTAATATCAGTGTATGGCTTGAGACATCAGCTTTAATTTTGTAGTACATTGTTTTAACGTCCGACTTTTGGTTTGGTTGAAAAACCCAAATAATCGATTTTTTTTTATCGTTTTGATTTATTTATAAATTTCTCTTAAACTATTGTATATTTTGGTACATAGTGTATTAGTGAAATATATAATATTTTATTGGCTTTCGCTTTATACCCCACACGTGTATGTGCAATGCATAGTTTGGGTGCAAAATGCAATATTCGCAACGAGGCGGGAGTCATTTTGATGACGTCATTCCGCTGAAGTAGATGACCTGCCCCGCTGTCTCCCGGCAGTTTTGGAGACCCAGTACCATGCCCAACAGCATACTAAAATTTGGTAGCGGTTTCCGGATCTGAACTATCTCTTCGACTGTTTCCCATAAGGCATAGTACTATACCAATATTAATTAGGTAAGGTTAATTATGCTAAGAGCTAGACTCAAATTAGTACAATTTGTGCAAAAGGTGAGATTTTTCATTAGCAAATGTATAAGAATTGTAAGGGGGAAATTCAAAGGGCTGATGGGGGTAACGGCACCACTTTTTAGCCCGGCAACATAGGGTTTCTAGGAGCGTAGGAACCCCACTACAAGGATCAGAAGTCAAACTGCGGTCCGCTATTTTTGCAAACAGAACTTCGCTAAGAGCCCGGTCTATTAATCAATCAATCAATCATGTGTGGTAAAGTTATCTAATGCAAATCTTAAGTTGTTTGTTCATGTTGGCTTTGGCTGATAGAATTGACTTTTATTTTGAATGATAAATAATAACATTCGGCGTCCCCCAGGGTTCTGTCCTTGGGCCTACATTATTTCTACTCTATATTAATGACCTGACAAACCTCGGAATACAATGTGGGCACATCTTGTCTTACGCCGATGACACTGCCATAGTATTTGAAGGTCCATCCTGTGTTTGAAAGGGCTGAGATAGGACTCAGTAAAGTGGCTTCTTGGCTAAAAACGAACCTTCTAACTCAATGTTAATAAAACAAATTACGTATGTTTTACTAAAGAATTAAGTAATACAGGGTTGACAAATTCACATCCGCAACGTAGGCTTCGTCATGGGTACAACCATAAATCGGCAACAGGCGTCGTCATTACACACAAACACTAAAGCTATCCGCAACAGGCTTCGTCAATATCCCTTATGATAATAATTATTACAAAGTCATTTTAAAGGACCGCCCCGAATCGCATCGGGCCCAAAAGTTCCCATCACGCTAGCAGCGTTTCCACGTTGTATAGCCAACGAAATCCCCTGTACCAGATACGACCCGGAGCGTGGATCGCAGCCCCTCTCTCTAAGCCGACGACCAAGTTCCTTAATGAACGCTTTAGCCTCCATTCCCCAGGGTCCCGCAGTCTCCACTGCAATCGGCACAAACTCGTACATTGGTTCCAGGGCATTATACTTAGTGTGCTTGAGTTTTGCCGCGTATTCAGCGGCTGACCCAGCAGACCTAAGCGTGAGGCTAAGGTGGGACGGTGCAAATGTACTGACACACGTGGCGTCCCACAAGAGGCACCGACCCTTCTGCCATGGAACCAATGTGAGACCGTCTGGCCTTTTGCCATCCGTACGAGACAACCCTGGAGGCTCTAAAACACAAGGAATATTGGCTGATATCAGAGCCCGGCGGACCGCATCATTGATTGAATGATGCCTCGAAAAACGCCCTGCACATCTCAGGCAACTAAGTCCATGGTGACCATCCTCCTCGACCATGGCTCCACAAACGCACCGGTGCGGCTCGCAGACTTTACTACCCAACCGCAAGGCAACCGCTATTCTCAGGGAGTCATTATCGAGCAGGGTACCCAACTGAGGGGAAGGCAAAGCCTGCAGCCACGCCCCCGATTCAGGCCTCGCTGCGGCCTTGAGACTTTTACTAAATATATCAGCTCACAACCTAATAATAATCTTAACTTAAAAATTCATACTTGTAATAATTCTAATCTACCTTCATGTAACTGTATGGGAATCGATAAAGTAAACTCCACGAAATATCTAGGTGTAATGCTGGACCAGCGCATGTCGTGGTATACTCATACTGAATATGTAAATATGAGAATACGAAAACTGATATGGCTATTCAAAAAGTTAAGACACATTACAACAAAAAATCTATTAAATCAGTTATATATAACTTTAGCTCAATCAGTAATGTCTTACTGCATATCAGTGTGGGGTGGCTCAGCAAAAACCAAGTTTCTGAAAGTTGAAAGGGGGCAACGTTGTTTACTAAAGGTTATGTACTCTAAGCCATACAGATTCCCAACGAAAGACCTCTACCACCTAAGTGACTTACTAACAATGAGGAAGCTGTATGTACTGAGTCTAACAACGAGACTACATAAAACATTACCATTTAACCCGCAGCTGCTAAATCGTAGAAGAAAACATAATGTTGCCCCCATATCAACTACAAAATCTGTATTTGCTAAGAGACAATTTGGAGCGCAATCTGCATATGTGTACAATAAAATAAACAAAATACTAAATATATACAATTTACAACTATATAAATGTAAAAAAATATTAACCGAGTGGCTTAAAATACTTAACTACGAGGAGACAGAGGCTCTGATATATTAAATTAAGTTGATATTAACTTAAACTCTAAAGTACCTACTTATCAGTTTTAATATAATAAGTAAGACAATATGACATTTTACATTTTACAGTACCTATTGTATAAGAAAATACCTATTGTGTAAGAAAAGTACGATACATAGTTCTATGCTTTACAGTACCTATATATAGGTATAAGAAGTGCCGATTAGTACATCACCTCACCACCTGCACTCACACGATCTCATACACCTACACACACACACATACACACACACTCACTCTCATACACACACACACACACACACACACACACACACACACACACACACACACACACACACACACACACACATTTAATGTAGATAAAATTGTATTAGCTTAAGTTTTCTTTCTGCTTTTGTTAAACTAAAAATTACTTGTTGCTACGGAGGAGCGGGGCTTCCTGATACAGGTATAATATACTTAAAAGGAAGTCCCAACCTACTACCTTGTAATGTAACATTTTATTAATGAAATAAAATATTTTCATTTTCAAAATATTTTCATTTTCATTTTTTCATAAACATTGAATAATGTTTTTTTTTACCTTCTCATAATGCTTTATTTACATACAAGATATATACAGTGGTACTACGTAAACGAAATTAATAACTAGCTTAAATAGTTTTTTAGCCCCTGCGCGTCGGCTCATCGTCCTGTTTACCGGGACCCCAAATAAGTAAAAAAAAAACTGTAATACCTAGGTTAAGATGTACTAACTCTAATATTATAAGTCTGTATATAACTAACCATCTATGAGCAATCTGGCCTGAAATAAAGAATTTATTATTATTATTATTTGTATCTCCTTGTGGATTTCACGGGCCTATAAATCCCGGTCTTTTGATAGGCTTGCGTGGGGATATCCCCACGCAAGCCTCGTAGACACACACACACACTAACACGTAGATGCCCTTGGAGAGCTTTAATGTCATGTAGAACGCCTGTTGGAACACGTTCACAGGCGCAACCCATGAACCGGTCGCAGCAGGCATTGGGACTATTGTAGAAAAAGTGAACAGTATTCTATTCCGGTCTATGGATTGAAGTTTGGGTGGACAATGAGACTGGGCTATTGTAAAGACGTCCGGACACCTGCCATAACAATGTTTTCACAAGTTATCGAGGCAGGTGGTGACTTGCCGCTGACTAGATGGGCCCCTGAAACTGCCGTCGTAAAGACGACCAGGAGCAACACCGGTGTGAGCGGCTCAGGGGTGTCGAGAGGTGTGCGCCGCTTTCTACCCATGTGCCAACTCGCGTCTTATGCATCTTTCACTACCACCCCTGGAGCATATACCTCTAGCGACTCCTCTCTGGACAGCCAATGAAGGCAAGCCAGAGCTGAGAGTCCTGCGGGTCCCCTTGGGGTCCACTCCGCCCGACGAAGACACGCCGGAGACGGAGACCCTGACCGACTCTCGGGAGCACTCGGGTCCGTGGGGTCGTTACTCCCCAACAGCTCGCCACAATATTATTATTAAATCTAAAATAGGCCCTTGAGGCATTGTACCAAGGATGCTGGCGGCATTTCCCCGCTGTATCGCAATGCTGATACGTTGTGCGAGGAAGCCGCCATCTCTTCGGTCACCAGTTACGTCAACCAGACGCTTCGCGATTTCTGCAAACAACTTGTGCGCGCTGGGACCCCATGGACCTAGAATTTCAACTCCAAATGGAACGAAATGATACTCTCTACCGAGGCTCTTATATTTATTACGTTTAAAATTTCGGCGCTTTCCGCCGCTCCGCCCGCTTTTACATTAGTCCGCTGGAGGTGGGACGGTGCCAGTGTGTCTACGCAGGTAGCATCCCACACCAACATCCGTCCCACAAGCTCCAAGGAACCAAGGACACCCCATCGGGCCTCTTGCCATCATCCCTGATAATGCCAGTCGGCTCAAGAAGAGCGGGTACATTGATGGTGGCAAGAGACCGACGGATTATGTCATTAAGCGACGCATGTCTTGAAAAACGGCCGGCACTTTTTTGACAAAATAATCCATGGTGTCCCAGTCGGTCCACGTCCGTGCCACAAGAGCATATGTGTGGCGTACACACCGAAACCCCGAGTCGCAAACCAGTCGCCAGTCTAAGGGAGGTCGAATCCAAAAAAGTACCAGTATTAGGCGAAGGATGGGCATGTAGCCAGTAACCAGCTTCCCGGGCTCCGACCGCCAAAAGCCTCGCACGGTCTGGACCTGTACAGTTGTTTAGGAAAATATTGTAAGTTAAATCACAGTAAACATTATCCCAACTCCTTTGTGAATTTTGGTTGTCTGGAAATTGTTTTCCCGGGCAAGCAATTTTTAAAGCCGCGTCCTCAAAGCCCGCAATCTCACAGTTTGTGGGCAAAGCCCTTCAAATATTTCCTATAAGACCCGACGTGCTATGAGTGGACGCCAAATAGGCTGGGGAAGCCACACTGGAAATTTTGCGAATAATGTTCATTTGAATTTGATTTGTAATGTTTTACAGTTAGTATTTTGTGTAAGTATAATGTTTTACAATTACCTATTCGCACGTGTATCGTACAACGTTTTACAGTACATATGGCCCTTTAAATTTTCGACGTAGTTACGTAATGTGCTTATTATAGTACTTACAGGGAGTCGTATTGGAGCCCCAGATGTACTGTAAATTTTATTACAGTACATGGGTATGGTGCTACTTTACCACACGATTGCGGTAATTAGCGCTTGTCGAAAATGTATAAGGGCCATATGTACTGTAAAACTTTGTAAGATACACATCCGAATAGGTAATTTTCTACTTTTCGCACTTGTATCGTAATGTACTAGTGTTTCACTCGGGAGCAAAGTTTGTTTAACCCTCGTGCCTTAAACCCTCACAACACTCAAGATTCTACTTTTCGAACCACTCGCTATGCTTGTGGAAGTGAAAGTGAATAGAACCTAAAAACTAACCTGGAGACCTAGCCAAGATGACAATCGTACATCGACTAAGGCCAAACGAAAAGTAAACCTGTAGCGGGAACGGGATGACAGCATGCTACAAAAAGTAAACATATAGCGGGAACGGGATAACAGCATGCTACAAAAAGTAAACATGTAGCGGGAACGGGATGATAGCATGCTACAAAAAAGAAAACATGTAGCGGGAACGGGATGACAGCATGCTACAATAAGTAAACATGTAGCGGGAACGGGAAGACAGCATGCTACAAAAAGTAAACATGTAGCGGGAACGGGATGACAGCATGCTACAAAAAGTAAACATGTAGCGGGAACGGGATGACAGCATGCTAAAAAAAGTAAACATGTATCAGGAACGGGATGACAGCATGCTACAAAAAGTAAACATGTAGCGGAAACGGGATAACAGCATGCTACAAAAAGTCGCATGACAATTTCCATTCATGACAATTTCCATTCATGACAACGGTTGTCATCTTGGCTAGGCCCCCTGGTCGACTTAGTAGCCTAATGGATTTGTAATACATTTGGATATCATAGATAGAAAACATTTTCATTGTAATCCTTTGGTTTGCAGCTGGGCCCAGACAGCGAGTACCCCGACTGGCTCTGGGAGCTGCACACGGACCCCGCGCCGCCGCTGGAGTCGCTGGATCCCGACACGAAGGCCTACTGGCTGCGCGTGCGCGCCGCAGGCATGCGCCGCAATAACAAGCTACGGTCGCTGCGCAAGTTTTAGATTTTATAATTGCCTTTGTCTCTGGAATGTCTCGTTTAATTTAAATGTTGCTTTTTTTATGAAATGATGTTGTATGCAGTGTACGGCAACAGGAGGCCAAATTTTTATGGTGTTATTTTCATAGTTAATATCACATTTCAACAAAGTGAAGGTGCACAGAAATTTTAACGAAAGTAGTCAAGGTTTAGAGAGCAGTGCCTTTGTGTTGAAATTTTTTACCTCTTGGACAGTGTTCGAGGAAATGTATTTCATAGTTAAATTAAAAGAGATATTAGAAGTGGTTTCCTGTGTGGTTCATTGAGAAAATTCAGAATAAATGAGGATGGCTAGTTTTTAAGTAGGAAGTGTAAATAAAATGTTAGTTTTTACATGTAGTCTTTTTCTTCCAGACTCTTTTCCGAGAATACGTATAGCTCTAAAGCTCTAATCTTAGAAGTTTATGCTAGAAGAAGCATAGGTACCTACATTTTACTTACTAACTTTTGCCCGAAACCTCCTCGTCTGCGTGGAATGACGATGATGACGATTGATAACAAGTAACTGTCAATTTTATTTGTGACACACTTTTATTGCTGACTGTACTCCTTCTCATTTGCATGTCTATCGAGTACTTCTAATGAGCCAATGAGTAAGACCTTTCTAATGAGCCTAAACTTGATGTGTTTGTGTTTTTCCATCGAGGAGTTCCTTTGGCTATCTACCGGCTGCATCATAAGAACACCTCCATGTTAGCATATTATTGCATTGTCCCCGGAATTACGATAGTACTCGAAATTTCAACTGAATCAGATACCGGGAAGTGGTTTAAATTTTAGTTACAAGATTTGAAGCACTGTATATATATGTATACAAAGGTAGGTAGGTATATACGCAGTGAAGCTAAATAAAAGTGTGTAAAAAAACTAATTATAGGACCATGTAATAGCAAATATTACAAAACTAAATTACTATTAATAATAATCAAATCATCCCGATATACTCCTATTTCTTAGCAAAGTAGTTTGTCACATCGAGTTAAATTAATTGACTTGAATATTCTTGCATAATAAAATACCATATTGTAATTTGTTTGCATTCTGCTACATACCTAAAGAAATACACTATTGACTAGGTATAGCATATCACATCGCCGGCGCGCACGCCTGCACCTATAGATTTTTCGTTTGTTGTTGAGAATTTTTGTTTAGTGAACATAAGTGCAATTTATGGTAACAAAAAAATTACCATGTTTTATTATTGATTTCACCTACGACTCCTGTAATGACTCTGATTTGTAATAAATAAAAAAAATTTGAATAGTGTTTTTTGAAACTTTCAAAATTTCTCGAGATACTCGAGAAATCCTGGTCGATAATTCCCGTGCCCCTAGAAATAAAAACCGGCCAAGTGCGAGTCGGATTCGCGTTCCAAGGGTTCCGTACATTACACAATTTAAACAATGTATTTTTTATGTGAAACGTGCTTGAAACGTGAGTGAAATGACTAAAAAACCCGTAGGGGTCGGATCAAAAACTATGTAATTAAGTCCGACTCACGCTTGACTGCACATTTCTAATAGGTTTTCCTGTAATCTATAGATAAAGATCTATTTTGTGTATTTTTTTCAAAATTTTAGACCCAGTAGTTCCGGAGATAAAGGGGGGGGAATGGTCATTTTTTGCCTATTTTCTTGAATAACTTCTAAACTGTTTATCCTAAAATTATAAAAAATATATATTTGAGATTCTCACAATGAGCTCTTTCATTTGATATGTAACACGACACGATATAGTTTGAAAAACTTTATATTTTTATTTTCTCATTTACCCCCCGAAAGTGGCTCCCGTGTTTATAATTCATTTGTTTACGTTCCATGTCCGTCTTTGGGTCACAAACTTACATATGTATACCAAATTTCAACTTAATTGGTCCAATAGTTTCGGAGAAAATAGGCTGTGACAGACGGACAGACAGACAGACGCACGAGTGATCCTATAAGGGTTCCGTTTTTTCCTTATGAGGTACGGAACCCTAAAAAGGTCGAGAAACCAGAAACCCTAGTAGGTACGCTTAGGTGTTTTGGAGGGACACAGAGTTCATGTTGCTGCTTCAATGCAATAAAAAATTGGATATTAAATCGTAAACATTGTATTTAAACTTTTGAACATTTTCGTCACAACAATATTTTATAAAACACACAATAAGGTAATTTTGCAAATCAAGTTCACTTTCACTTTACAAACCGAAGTTTTACAATTCCACTAACAAATCGATTTCCCACGTCTTGCTCTGTAGAAAAATTGTGCATTCGAGAGTAATTAGAGGTACCCCTAAAAAAGGATAAATTTTAAAATGAAGATTGTGTTTCCGGATTTACTATTTAAAGGTTACGGATAAAATTTTGTTTTTCATGGGCGACTTACGGCTATAATCTAATTTTATAGATCCTTTACTAATATACATTTAATTCCAAAGTATATTCCATTTTTATATTACAGAGAATATGCATGACGACAATGAAATTACAGTCAGCATGAATAGTCGCATTTGTTTTGTTACATCCGATTTTTAAACAAGAGAAATTTGTAGTAATACAGCATTAATCCCTAACAACATGATTTCAATTCCATTGTAATAGGTATTTTTCTGTTCTAGGCAGATAGATATGGTCTTCTTCTTTGCACTTGGTTGCCTAAGTACTCATTCCAGGCGTCCCTAAGTCGTGGTACCGAACATGGAAAGAAGTCCCACAGTCCCAGCGTGACCATGCGAATTCAGCCGGTCGACTATTTCTGAAAATAAGTAGACAGTTTACTTGACTCATTCAGCGAGGATCAAGACACATTTGATCTCCATACAAACTTTCAACCCCTTTTTCACCACCTTAGGGGATGAATTTTCAAAATCGCTAAAATTACTTTTCTTGTATTCTACTAATATGCCTTTTTTTTATACCACGTCGGTGGCAATCAAGCATACGGCCCGCCTGATGGTAAGCAGTTACCGTAGCCTATGGACGCCTGCAACACCGGAGATATTACACGCGCGTTGCCGACCCTTTAAAAACCTGTACACTCCTTTTTTGAAGAACCCCATACTGTAGCCCCTCGGGAAAACCTCGGCAGGGAGCTCATTCCACAGCCGAAGCGTACGCGGGAGGAAATTCCTCTTAAACCGCACAGTACGCGACCATTTAGGTGCTAGGGTGTGAGGATGAACACCCTGCCGATGGCGAGCGGTGCGGTGATAGAAAGCGGCCGTTGGCATCATGTCAAACAATTCTTCAGAGCACAGCCCATTGTACAAGCGGTAGAACACGCATAAGGAGGCGAAGTCTCTCCTTAGACTTAAAGGTTCAATACTGCTTGTGAGTTTGGGATCGTCGACGATTCGTACAGCGCGACTTTGGACTGAGTCGAAGGGTCCAAGCTAGCATCCAGGTGCTCCTGCCCAAAGGTGACAGCAGTACTCCATATGGGGTTTGACTTGCGATTTATATAGCAGCAGTCTTTGCCCCGGAGTAAACTATCGCCGTGCTTTATTGAGCACACAGAGTTTTTTGGATGCCAGATCAGCCTTCCCTTCCAGGCCTTTATACAAAGATTGAAGTGCCGCACTTAAAAAAAGGGTTTGATATCCATATAAACTTTCAACCCATTTTTTACCACATTGGGGGATGAATTTTCAAAAATGCTGAAATTAGTTATCTTCTCTTTTCATTAAATATATTTTTACGAAGTTTAAAGTACCTAGCTTAAAATAAAATTAGGACCCCTACAAACTTTCAACCACCTTTTAACCACCTTAAGGGATGAATTTTCATAAACGCTGAAATCAGTTTTCTTCTCTTTTAATGAAATACTTTTTTACGAAGTTCCAGATTCCTAGCTTAAAATAAAATTGGAACCCTATACAAACTATCAACCCCTTTTTAACCCTTTTAAGGGACGAATTTTAAAAATCTCTGAAATTACTTTTCTTTTATTCTAATAATATGCCATTATACAAAGATTCAAGTCCCACACTCCAAAAAATATTTGACCTCCATACAAACTTTCAACCCCTTTTTCACCACCTTGGGGGATGCATTTTTAAAAACGCTGAAATTAGTTTTCTTCTCTTTTAATGAAATACTTTTTTACGAAGTTATAAATTCCTAGCTTAAATAAAATTGGAACCCTATACAAACTTTCAACCCCTTTTTAACACTGTTAGGGGATGAATTTTAAAAAATGCTGAAATTACTTTCCCTGTATTCTAATAATACGCCATTATACAAAGATTCAAGTCCCGCACTCCAAAAAATATTTGATCTCAATACAAATTTTCAACCCCTTTTTCACCACCTTAGGGGATGAATTTTCAAAATCACTGAAATTACTTTTCTTGTATTCTACTAATATGCCTTTATACAAAGATTCAAGTCCCGCACTCACAACAATATTTGATCTCCATACAAACGTTCTACCCCTTTTTCACTACCTTGGGGGATGATTTTTTAAAAACGCTGAAATTATTTTTCTTGTTTTTTAACACTTTTTTAATATAATACCTTTTTGCAGTTTTAAGTTCCTAGCTTAAAATAAAATTTTAACCCCAAGACAAACTCTCATCCCCTTTTTAACCCCCTTAGGGGTTGAAATTCCAATAACGCCGAAATCCCTTTTTTTGTAATCGGCTGTTATGCCTTTCCAAGAAATTTCAAAGCATTTGTAATGGATTCAAACTTTCAACCCCTTTTTAACCCTGTTAGGCGATGAATAAAAAAAAACGCTGAAATTATAGTCGAAGTTGAACCAATTGAGCTTGTTTACTCAAAGAGTCTCAAGAATACAATACCATTGAGTGGTAAACCACAAATTAGGATAACTACCTCGTATTAAAAGCAGATTATAACCGCCTTGAAATGTTAGTATAGATTAACGACTCTATTTTTTTAACAATAGACTACAAAATACACTAACTAAATAATGGCTAACATAACATTTTTTGCATTTTACAACCGTCGACACTCATAATGAATGCACTCTGTAGAAAAACGGCTACGGGATATCATAAAATTTCATTATATTATCGGCTCCATAGTCTTATCTTAAGAATAAAAATGCTTTGAAGGAAAAATAACACTTGAAACGTTTTGCATATGGAGATAACACATGTGCCGCCAGGGTCGCACTCGCATTGTTACAATTGATAAGCACTTGGTTTATCTGTTTATGTCGGAATGTTATTTAGTGGTATTTTTTCCTGACCTATACCTAACTTTACTGCAATTGTAAAAGAGCGAGCGAGACACGAATTAAAAAAAAATACCTGGCCTGTTATCAAATTGTAGGACACATTATGGTATGATTGTAGTCAAGTCTTAGTGTCTAACTGGCTTTCGCTCGTTCAGTACATGTGTTCTTTTTCAATTCCTGCTGATCTTTTACGCAACTTGACTAAGTTTTACCGAATATGTATAGTAATTATACTTTTTTATCTTTCTACATCTTTTATTTAACACCAGAATACGTCCCTGTCGTGGCTAAGGTTGATATGCTTTCACAAAATATTGAATATGATATTATCTTTTTAGACCATTTTAACTCCATTCAACAAGGAATAAGGTTAAAAATTCAATATACAATTATACATGCAATGCACTTCTTACTTATTTTTGTAAGTAACTGGTTGGCGGCTACGAGAACAAAAGCAGATAATAGTATTGTAATAATACAATGCCATTGTTAGTACAGGTAAGTTCATCGGGTCAGTTCAAAAAATTATATCTATACTTTTCCTAAATTCTAATAATATGTCCATATATAAAGATTCAAGGTCCGCACTTGAAAAAAAATTTGATCTCCATACAAACTTTCAACCCGTTTTTCACCAAGGGGATGATTTTTCAAAAACGCTGAAATTGGTTTTCTTGTATTTTAATAATATATCAGGAGATTGAAGATATGGTGTCCGAGCCGAACATCATTGGAGAAACGAAAGCCGCCAGGCTCCGATGGCTCGGGCACGTAGTCCGGATGGGGGAAGATCGCGCAGTCTGGGGGGCGTACTCTGGAGTACCAAGTGGCCGAAGACCGTCTGGTCACTCTCTGGACGCAATAGGTACCGCTGGAGAGACGAAGTGCAGAAAGACCTCAGCAAAATCGGCGCCGTCGACTGGACAGAAACGGCTTTGGACAGAGTAGCATGGCGGTCTTTGGTGTCAGAGGCCAAGATCCACTTCGGGTCGTCGCGCCACAGCAGTAAGTAAGTAGTTAATAATATATCTTTACAGTACATATGGTGCTACTTTCTCGCACTAGTGCGTAAATGAGCACTTTTCGTGCATATGTCGAAAGTTTAAAGGGCCATATGTACTGTAAAACGTTGTACGATACACGTGCGAATAGGTAATTCGCAACTCGTGTCGATTTAAAACACTCCCTGCGGTCGTGTTTTAATTTATCGCCACTCGTTACGAATTTCCTCTTTTCCGCACTTGTATCGTAAATAACTATTTGTAGAAGTTTCAAATTCCTTATACATACACATTCCATACACATTATAAATGTAACCTGGTGTGCAAATTTCAACTTTCTAGCTTTTGTGGTTTCGCCTCTGCGTTGATGAGTCAGTCAGGACACGTGCATTTATATATATATAGATATATTACATAGGTACATATAGATATATAAAGGTAGGGGCACTTACACGGCAGGCGTACTTCGCCTCCCTTGCCTTCCTGCTTGCATTCATTGCACATTCATTCCTTGGTGCATTACGAAATATCATTTCTTTTTATTTTAAATCTGTATACGTCTAGTGCAGCGGTTCCTAACCTGGGGGTAAATAATTACCCGGGGGTAACCCCGTGGGGGTAAAACTGGCATTTTACGGGGGTACCTATCTATAAGAAAAAATATTAATGATTATGGAGGAGGGGTAAAATCGAGTTCCCTAGTTAGTCAAAGGGGTCACAGTACTAAAAAGGTTCGGAACCACTGGTCTAGTGGCATTCAAATTCTTAGTTCCGCACTGATGTCCATAGGTAATTAATTACAAGCGAGCTAGGAGTAATTAATTATTTTTATTATTTTGACCCATGTTTTTTCACTGATATGCGTTAAAATTGTTAAATAACAAACGAAACCGTCAACGCCCTCTATACGAGAGTAGGCCAAAGGTAGTAGCGACATCTGATCGAGAATCAAATTTTCGTGATTTTCGAGGCACGTTTTTTCCTTAGACTGTATCCATCTATTACGGAGATATCTATAGGCCAAGCAATAAGAAGGTATAGAGGGAAATGCTAGGAACACAATTTTTAACTTCGTAACTTTGTTTGGACTAGTTAGGAGATGAATATATCAAAAGTCCCCTGCCGTAACCCTGGTGCTGGAGGGGAGAGGGGGGTTTGAAGGTTCGGTTTTTCGATTATATCTCGGAAACTATGCGTCTGAGCGACTTGGCCACTTATACAAAATGAAAAGAGATTTAATTTGTTACAAGTTTTATTCAGTCAAGTTTTTCAATATCTTGTATAGTTTTTGAGATATCCGCTCTTGAAGGTTTATTTAGGGCTCTCATTTTTATCTTAATTATCTACATCAGTAAAGCTGCTAGGCCGGGTTTGGTAGCGTTTTCGTTTAAATCGGGGGTGCTGAATTTATTTATGGTATCAACATTGACACCTTTCCGAAGTAAAAACATATAAACATTAAACAAATAACTTTTTTTTAAACTCCTCTTCACGCTTAAACCACTGACGATTTAGTTGAAATTTGGTAAATAGGTGTTTTAAGTTCCGAGACAGGACATAATATAGTTTTTATCTCAAAAATCATACTTTGAAGGTGTGCAATTTGGTGTGATGGGAACTCAACTTCTTCGCCAAAGTTGAATTCCTGAGGTTAATACTGTTTAAATTTAGGTTTGAAGTCATGTTTGGTATCATTATCAACTAAATCAAACATGTCGACCATCCCAAATATTATTTGAATAGATTCACCGGTTATTGATTCCCCATACAAATTTCTACCCCACTTTTCACACCCTTAAAAGATGATTTTGGTTATAAAAACTATCCTATGTACTGTCCCGGGACTCAAACAATTTCTATACCGAATTTCAACGAAATCGGTTCGGCGGTTTAAGCGTAAAGAGGAGTTTTATAAAACAACATTTTTTTTAATTTTGTTTTTACTTAGGAATGGTGTCAATGTTGATACCATAAATGAATTCAGCACCCTCGATTTATACGAAAACGATCCCAAACCCGGCCTAGCAGCTTTACTGATGTAGATAATTAAGATAAAAATGAGAGCCCTAAATAAACCTTCAAGAGCGGATATCTCAAAAACTATACAAGATATATCTTTAAATTTATTTTATATGTAATAATACCTATATTTTTAATGATTCTGACAGGTAGATTTACCTTTACATCTCTATGTCAATTTAAATTTGTAATTTAGTTGTTTATAGGTAGGCATACTTCTTACGAATTATGTTGTGATTATGTGGCGCTATGCCGTCTTTAATGTAACATACAAGCACAAATGTTGTATCTCACTGAATTAATTTACTTTATATATATTAATACAGCCCGGCAACTTGAACCTGTCATGCTCGCTTAAAAGTCTTTGCTTACGGTGGCGTCGTTGATCGGGTCGCCACTTTCCCGAATGAAGGTTGAGGGAGACGATGGCTGAGATACGCGTCATACTCGTGAACGGGTGCTGTTTGTGGAGACCGGTCTGTTTAAGTTTACACGGCCTTCATTTTACCTATGTAACTTTACTTTTGAGTGACATTAACGTGAGGCACTTCATTCGGTTCTTGTCTGTTTGTCTGATTTAATATTTTGTCTTTTTATTAATTATAAAACAATTCAAGTCTCGGAGACCCTTTACATCTCTGGATAATTTGATGATCTTTTTTATTATTATATACATTTTATCTCTGACACCTAGAGACTTTTACATGTCTAATGGTAGAAGAGCCGGCAGTAAAGTTTCGAACCAACGTGATACCGCGATGAGATGCACAATGGTTTCCCATAAAACTGATGCTAAGTCCGAATTTGATAGTCTGCCACGGCGGAACTAGCCGAAAGTACAAAAAAAATAGCCACTTCCGGTGCGAAAAAGGGGGGGTCATTTAATCCATCTGATACTGCAATAAAAGCTATGGCATCAGTTAGAAATTTACTGGTAGATACAGAAAAGCGAAATCTGCCAGTATGATCCCTGCCGGAAGTGCTTGGCATACGCTCTCAATGGTGACCATCGGGACCCCTAAATTAACCCATCTGATACCAGCACGAAACCAATTCCAGTCGGTAGATATGAACCTTCTCTTTAGGAATATATAAGTCTGCCAGGGCGCTTTCAGCCGAAACACCTTGACATACGAGATTATGTGAGCAACATCCGTGGAACCCGTATTTTGGAATTGTACAGATTACAGACATTTTAATTATTGCAGGCTTATGATTTATTACCTAATGCTTATATTTGTATATTTTTATGCCATTAATAACATATATTTCAAATTTATTAATATACACAATATAATTTGGGCATTCATTTAATACCTGCTTACGGCTTTGTACTTCTTTGTTTGCCTTATAAAGGTGCTAACAAATTAGCTACCGATATCTTTACAGTTGATAGTACTCGGCTCCTGAAGTATATGTAAGTATGAAACATTATAGGTTTTATGATGTTATTTTGAGAAAATTGGAAAACAAATTTGCTTTGTAAAAAAAACTCTGTTAATGAAATAATTAAATGAGACCTCATTGAACAGATTCTAAAACCTATTTTAAATATAAAACTTAACTGGCCACTTCACGCTGATAAATCAAATGACACGTTGACAATGACATTTAAGATAAACAAGCAGTTAAATACATGATGATTATTTTTTAGATAGAATTATAGTTTATTTATTTTGTTCGGTAAATAAAATAAAAATTATGAGAAACCTTCTTAATTTCTATTATTCCCTTTTTTTTTTATCGCGTATATATAATAATAATATAACGGACAATAATAATATAATGTAATGTAATTTAATTTTCAATTTAATTTTAATTGTTATTTTATTGTATTATAAACCTACTAACCTTAGTTATAAGTAAAACAAAATATGTAACTAACAATATGTGGATCCTGGTTATCTAAATAAAGAACTTTTAATAATAATAATAATATATATATCTTTACTTGGAAATAATTGTAGTGTATAACTAGCCTTATGAACCGATTTTGCATGTACAACCAGCCTTAAAGTTTGTAGTCTATGATTGTTCATTATTTTAGTATGTGGGTATTTTTGCACTTTGTAATTTTTCCTCAGTCACCCGTTGACCACGAACGCTGTAAAGGGTTCGAAACGTCGGGATGTATTATAAATTCAATATACGCGATATAATCCATTTTCATAGTTTTATTTCAGATTATATTCTGTTTTTTATTCCGTAATCCGTAGACTAAAATGACATTTCATGTGGTACTAAGAAATGTCATGTCTTACATATGAAACGTCATTTTAGTCTACGGAATAAAAAAACAGACCTTAGTTATCTCAATTTGTAGTGTTATAAAACAACACCCTGAATGTTAAACTACGTCAGTTTTGCGTCAACGTCAAGAAATGTAGGGGAGAGGTGGGCATGACGGGATACTTAATGTTTCAAGTCCAATAAAACTGAAAATGCTATTTTTTTTAAGTTTTTGTTATTTTTATTTTTATCTTTGGTAATCAGTCTTTCATAATCAACACTTACTAGGAACTCTCTAGTTAGATAATTAAATTAAAAATAAATTAAAATGGCCAAAAGTGCCTTCTCTCCATCTTGCCCCCCAAGTATGGTAAGATGGGGAACCCCTACGGGACAAGATAAGAATGATTCATATAAATATTATATTTAGGGCCTAAACAAAACTTAATTTTTTGGCTTTTGGGTCCATCGTCTGATAACTTCTCACGAACTGTTTTACTTTTATTTCTTAAGTCGTCTGAGAGACAGAAAATTTACAGCTAACATGTACCCCATCTTCCCTTGTTTGTTTGTTGGGTTAATTTTATTGTTTGTAAAAATTGACATGTAAAAGTGCCCCTGTGGCCTATTTGCTGAATAAATGTTTGATGTTGATGTTGATGTTGAAGAATAAATAAATTCAAATCCGCAATTCTTCATCAGTTTATCACTTTAAAACTACGGCCGTCAAGATGTACCCCATCTTGCCCCATGTGCCTAATGAAATTCTAAAGTTTTTTGTAAAATAAACCGTACTTGAAACCAAACAAGTCCTTAGCTGTTGGCGTGATTGCTGGGCCATAGGAATAAATTAACAGTATATATGTGCTGGTGATAATAAGGAAACAAACGCAAACCAAATAAAACACAAAAACCGGCCAAGTGCGAGTCGGACTCGCGCACGTAAGGTTCCGTACCATAATACCATTACGCAAAAAATGGCAAAAAAGTCACGTTTGTTGTATGAGAACCCCACTTAAATATTTATTTTATTATGTTTTTAGAATCATTTATTCATCAATTGTGCATTACAGGTAATGAATACAGGTGTTATAAACAATTAGTTTTAGTTTGTTATAACGGGAACAGAAATACATCATCTGTGAAAATTTCATCTGTCTAGCTATCACGGTTGATGAGATACAGCCTGGTGACAGACGGACAGACAGACAGACAGACAGAAAGCGGAGTCTTAGTTATAGGGTCCCGTTTTTACCCTTTGGGTACGGAACCCTAAAAATAACAAGGAATATGGCAAAAACAGTTTTTTTGCAAATAAATAATTAACGACACCATTTGTCTAGCCGGTCACTGTGCGAACTAATTGCTATGATGGCGACGCATCGTCATGCGTTAACGGGATTCTTATGGTTGGTCAGTCGTGTCGCCATATAAAGCCGCTACCCCGTCTTACTCGTCTTGCCCCTCTCTCCCCTACATAAGATAGTGATTAGATGCACCAAATAGGTGAAAAAACGCCTCAAGCGTAAAATAAACCACCAAAAATCATTTTATGTCGCATTACAAGCCTGATTTAGCTATGAATACTAATACCCCCTTATTCGTAAAACTTTATGAGCCTGAATTAGTTAAATTATGTTTTATCCTTTTCTTACAAATACATAAGTCAAAATGACAGACAAAGACAAACGATTCATATAGCTAATTCAATGACTATTAATCATATTAATCACATTATTTAATTTATTTTAACTAAATTTATTATAAATATGTGTTATTAATAACGTAATAATATACAAATATAAGCATAGAGTAATAAATTAATAAGCCTGCAGTATTTGAAATGTCCGTAATATGTACAATTCCAAAATACGGGTTATACGGGTACCACGGATGTTGCGCCACATAATCTCGTATGTCAAGGTGTTTCGGCTGAAAGCGCCCTGGCAGACTTATATATTCCTGAAGAGAAGGTTCATATCTACCGACTGGAATTGGTTTCATGCTGGTATCAGATGGGTTAATTTAGGGGTCCTGATGGTCACCTTTGAGAGCGTATGCCAAGCACTTCCGGCAGGAATCATACTGGCAGATTTCGCTTTTCTGTATCTACCAGTAAATTTCTAACTGATGCCATAGCTTTTATTGCAGTATCAGATGGGTTAAATGACCCCCCCCTTTTTCGCACCGGAAGTGGCTATTTTTTTTGTACTTTCGGCTAGTTCCGCCGTGGCAGACTATCAAATTCGGACTTAGCATCAGTTTTATGGGAAACCATTGTGCATCTCATCGCGGTATCACGTTGGTTCGAAACTTTACTGCCGGCTCTCCAACCATAAACAATTTTAGTAATTCTGTTATTTGTATAGTTTTTATTAGTTTTTTTTTCTTGTGTAATTTAACATTTATATTTATGTAATTGTTTCTTGTAATTTTGGGTTAATTTCATTGTTTGTAAAAATTGACATGTAAAAGTGCCCCTGTGGCCTATTTGCTGAATAAATGTTTGATGTTAATGATGATGTTGTTGTATCGAAAAACTTGACTGAATAAAACTTGTAACAAATTAAATCTCTATTCATTTTGTTGTATAAGTAGCCAAGTCGCTCAGACGCATAGTTTCCGAGATATAATTTAAAAACCGAAAAATGGAACCTTCAAACTCCCCTCTCCCCCCCAGCACCAGGGTTACGGCCGGGGACTTTTGATATGTTCATCTCCTAACTAGTCCAAACAAAGCTACGAAGTTAAAAATTGTGTTCCTAGCATTTCCCTCTATACCTTTTATTGGGCATTTATTTCCTGGCCTACTATCTTTGCTTTTATTTTAAAATGCCATAAATAAGTGATAGGCAAATTCAGATTTATGAAATATGGTATCAGTTCGATTTCAATCTTAGTACGTCGCCCTTGCGCTCTTGTACGAACGCCTTCATTGAAATCCGATATCCATAGTCCATACTAAGCCATACTTATATATTAATATTATAAATGCGAAAGTGTGTCTGTCCGTCTGTCTGTCTGTCTGTTACCTCTTCACGCTTAAACCGCTGAACCGATTTAGTTGAAATTTGGTATAGAGATAGTTTGAGTCCGGGGAAGGACATAGGGTAGTTTTTATCCCAGTAGTCATCCTTTAAGGGGGTGAAAGGGGGGGTGGAATTTGTATGGAGAACCGATAAAAAGCAGATTGTATAAGAAATAAGCTACCCAAATTACTAACTCCACGCAGACGAAGTCGCGGGCAAAAGCTAGTATTATAAATGCGAAAGTGTGTCTGTCTGTCTGTTACCTCTTCACGCTTAAATCGCTAAACATATTTAGATGAAATTTGGTATACAGATAGTTTGAGTCCCGGGGATGGACATAGGATACTTTTCATCCCAGAACTCATCCCTTAAGCGGGTGTAAGTTTGTATGGGGAATCATTAACCGCTGAACAGATTTCTTAGATGAAATGGGGCATGGAGATAGTTCGAGTAGTTAGGAAGGATATAGAATATTTTTTATCCCCGAAATCATCTCGTAAGGGTGTCAAGAGGGGGAAAGGGGTGGAAATTTGTATAAGGAATCAATAATTTCTAAAATAAGGACTATAGGACTTTTATCATTTAACTATTCGGAAGAAACAAATGTTTATACATTTTGAATAACCATCCCTTTGGGGGGTAAAAAGGTGGGGGTGGGGGGGGGGTAAGTTTGTATGGGTAATCAATAAAAAGCAGTTTGGCTAAAAAATAAGCTACCCAAATTACTACTTCCACGCAGACGAAGTCGCGGGCAAAAGTTAGTGTATTATATTTAACAAAATCTGAATTAGCCTTCCAGTCCTATGAAAAATACCAATGTCACGTGAGTCTTACTTTTTCGTTACAGTTGACTCCCTACGACGACTAACTTTTCACAGGCAGTCCATGGTATCTTCTTTGACGATCATTGGCGGCGCATAAGCGCCGTGGTGGATGCCGAACGAGTACGAGTACGGATTCTGCAACGTATTTATTATTTTTATAGAATTGGCGACAGAGAAAGTACAATAGAACGTGCCAAGTTAATAACAGCTTCACAGGGCGACACTGATGCGGCCCCATCCCATAGGTAGGTAATATATATATATATATATATATATTATGTTATTCTGTGTCTATTACTTCAAAATAAGAGGTAGGTAGGGTAATAGGTTTGCAAGTAGTGTGTGTGTACCTTCTTAATGTTGTAGAGGTTGGGTGGATAAGCCGCAGGTCCGGGGGTCTTGGTGCGGCCCTGGAAGCCCAAACGCGCACCCAGCGAGTAAATCGGTTGCCTGTAACACAAACACAACATTTCTCCTACACCATTCATTTTCGGTGTATATATACGTCGGAATATACACAAACATGAACGTCAAATTAAGGTCCACTATTATTGTTTTTTTATTATCACACCATCAGTTACTAACTTAGTCTTGTAAACGTCGGTGTTCTGCTGGAAGTAAACCGCGGGCCCTGGCGACTTGGACTTGAGGTTGTAGCCGGAGCGCGGCGCCATGGACCAGGCGGGTGTGCCCGGGCCCATGCGAAGCGCATAGGCGTTGGGCGCGGGCACCATTCGCTTCAGAGCGTAGCCGAGTCGCGCGCCCATCGAGTACTGCGGGGCTCTGGCTGTCGGTGGCGGGCAGCGCTCCGGCGCGTGAGCGCCCGGCCCTGGCGTGCGGAGCGTAGACCGTGCTGGAAATCTGCAAACACACATATATATATCAGTGGCCAGGTGAAATAGAGTCCTTTCATTCAGTCGAATATATACTGAAAGACAAATCTGTATGTATAGGTTTATAACTTTACCGATGCTATCACTAGCATTGGTTGTCTGAGTAAAATTAATGGTAGTACATTCATAACAGGGAAAATATATAAGTTAAGCCCAGATCACTTTCGATGACAGCGACACTAAAATTTACATTACAGTTGTCTATTCTATAGTGATTAATAATAATAATAACTCCCACGGCCGATTCGGCCACGGCGACTGCTGTCAACTCCGTTATAGCAGCGTTGAACCGGTTGAACGTGTCCACGTAGGAGGGTTTAGGTCGAGAGACGACTAAGAAGTCTCCTATCCGTAGCTGTCGTAAAACGACACTAACGTGCCAATGACATGAAAGCGATAATAACCTGGCCCCGAAGCTCCAATTAGGCGACGTGACGACGCCGTCGCGCGTCACCCGGTCGATGCGGTAGCTCGGGCCGGGCCCGATGGCCTTGACGCGGCAGTCCGCGCGCGTGCCGAACGAGTACATGGGCGCGCGGTCGCGCGACGGGTCGTGCGCCGGGAACCCGACATTCGTCGGCAGCATATAGGCGCCGGGCCCCGGCCCTGCGGCGTTTAAGTAACATAAACAATTTATTTACAACTAATCACGACTAATCACACATCGTCGTTATGACTTTACGAGGGATTTTCACTAGTTACATAACAGAATACTATGTTATTGGCTACTAAACATTGAATAACATTAATCCGATATTAGAATGATATTGGAATCATATCAATTAACTGCCATTTGTGCGGGCATCTCGCTCGCACTAATACTTGTGCGGACAAGTCAGAGCGAAATGAACGCGTGAATGACAGCTGACTAATATGATTCCAATATCATTCTAAGGCGATTATCACACTTCGGTTCGCGCTTGGCTCTGATGTTTGGGCGGGACAACGCTATACGCGTACGTATTACCTATTTATAGCGACATCCCGCTCGCACATCGGAGCGATGTGCGAATCGCATCCACTGTGATAAATTGATAACCACCTAATATCGGTATGATGTCACAGGGACCGGCCCGCTATCCCTTATCGGGGTTTTATAAGGGTATTGCATAAGGCTTAACTCACCATACCCTTTGCCAGACGAAACCCTTTGTTTTGCTTTTAAAAACCCTTATATAAAGCTACCACATTTGAGTAATCGGTAGCCCAAATACCCTTACAAAACCCTTATCATCAGCTCACCAACACCTTGAATATTGCTTATAAGGGTTAGCCTTATAAAGGGCTTCCCTTTTAGCATACAAGCGTGCTAATTTAAGTCGTCTACCTCGTTCATAAAGCACACATTACTTCGAAAGCGAGCGATTTCGGCGGCGACGGCGGCGTTCTTTGACTAGGCACGTATTTTCTTTCCTTTTCATACACTACCGTAGATATATACTAATCCTGTCTCTTTCACGCAAAGGGAAACCTTTATAAAAAGCGCTTAAAGATAAGGGTAACCCTTATTAAGAGCTAGCCTTATTTTTGGTTAGCTTTTCGGTAAGGGTTAGTCAAAGGTAAGGGTATGAACGGGCTTGCAGTTCAAAAGGGAAAGTCTTTCAATGTGTTAGCCGTGTTTAAGTGTCGCCCATTGAAAGGGTTTTATCGCGGAAAGGGTTGTCCGGTCCCTGGATGTCAGTGCACTTCGAATTGGCCTGTGTGATGTTATTGTGCGTCTCAGACTCAGATGTTCGAACTTTTGCTGTATTGAGAGAATATTTTGCTACGAGCTAATCGCTGTAGAACCACAACATAGCACAAAGCGTAGCAAGACAAACTATATAAACAAGGAACGATATTCACATTTTAAGTGATACCTATCGTACTTGGAGGATTTAGTAACTATCGTAATTTAAGATCTGAATACGCCTTAAGAATGCGCGTGCTTCTGCTTCTCTACAATATTCTATAAAAAGTTAGGGCGTATTTAAATTGATAATCTATTGTCGCCCTGACACGTTGTCGTTTTGCCTCTTAAAAGCATTTTCGCTACATAGCGGGAAACCCATGTTATTGGCTACGACCGTAGCTCAGCGGTGAATGTGTTAAATACGCCCCTGACGGGAGTGCTACGCCGTAGTAAACGTAGCGCCGTAGAATGGTAATCGGTCATGCCTAAAGCTATGTAAGTACAGTCACCACCAGATATATGGGAGCACCCAAAGTGCTCGCAAATATCTGACATGCCTCTATGTTGTCAAGGTGTTGTTCTACTGCATGCTCAGGTATTTTTGAACGCCTTGGCCGCTCAGATGTATCTGATGACGACTGCACCGGCTACCAACTTAGCGGAAGAACTATTTACGAAATTCAACGGACGATACTTACCTAACGGTCTTTTAGACATTGTGATGATTAAAACCCACAACTATTGGAACACTGAACTAAAATTTTGTAACATAAATAAGTTTTTCTGATATTTTTCACTACAATTTTGCTAGGGTTGACATATTTCGGAAGGCCACGAAACAAGTGAGCCGCGCGTCAGCCGATGACGACAAATTTGACAATTACCTGCATGCAGGTTAAGTTTTACATTGTACAGTCGAGTGCATAATAAGTAACGTAGTTTGTGTAAAATTATCGCTGTTCAGCAATGATGCAGTGTAAGTGTATCCTGTGTATCTACGCTCCAAACTTCAGCCAATATTTACAAGGATACTCTAAGATCTACCTACATCATCATTCACGCTATTACCAAATCGTTAGAGTTAGACCAAGAAAAGTCTGCAACGATTTTGATAGCTCACGCAGCGCAAGTGTTATTTATACGTCATTATTTCATAGAAGTTTGACGTTTAATTAAAATAACACTTGCACTGCGTATGCTATCAAAATCGCTGCAGACTTTTCTTGGTCTAACTCTAGACAGTTGTCTAAATACAACTTTAATTACATACCTTACATAATAAAATATGTTAGTTAAGGGTTGTGTTCCATTGTCATGCGGGATCGAGTTTTAGCGACGCAGCTGTGAGCCTGACTTTTATTCATATCGTCAGGTCGTGACAACCAAAACTCACTAATTACCGCCACGAGTTCATAGCCATAGTGAACCGTATTATTATCTAAATAAGGTTGATTTTTATAAACTGTAATAGGTGTCATATATTAAAGAAAAAGTGACGAAGCAGTCTCTGTCGCTATATCGTAATTCCGTAAGGAATTCGTATAGGAGGTGCAAGCGTTACTGCTTGCCCTTAGAGTTGGTCAAAGACGCCTAGTGTTATTAAGATGGCATATAGTCGAGAAATTGGAACGGGTAACCGCCGTGGCGAGGTGGCCTAGGGGTTCATGGCGTTAGCCGCGATAGCTAAAGACGCCGGTTTGAATCCGGCCTTCACCACTGGAGGGCTTCGTTACTTTTTCTTTAATATATGCCATCTATTACAGTTTATAATTTATATATAGTAGTGTGACTACTTATAAAACACAAATCAAAATATTTAATAAAATATTTTATTTTTTGTTCCCTAAGCTGAGTAAGGTTGATTTTTGTTTAATTATTTTGTAGTAATTATTGTGAGTTTCGGTTGTCACCTGACGATATCGCTTACTAAGTGGATTGCCTCATATAGGTAGTCCAATCATTCTCAATCATCAATCAATCTTACTAAGAAGTGTGTGTTATTCATTAAAATTATGAGTAATCAGAGGTCACTATGTTATATTATATCATAGTGATATTATAGTTATACGTACTGGATCTTATTATATTTGAATGGACAGGGATTCAAATGTTCGTAAACATTGTAATAGCGGTGTGTTCTTGTAGCATATAGTACCTATATACTTACTTTCCTCTTTGGCTTATAGCTTACTCGGAGGTATTTTAGACACCCATTAACGTTGGAAACCCAATTTACTAATGAAAAGTTGGGTTATAAACTAACGGCCTAATTCGAACAATGTTTATAAAATGTCCCTCCGATACGATACCGATCTGTCAGTGTCAAAAGTAACGTTATTGGTTGAAGAAATATCACTTTTGGCACTGACAGATCAGTAAAAAAGATAAATAGGTTAGACAAAGATAAATCTGCAACGATTTTAATAGCCCACGCAGTGCAAGTGTTATTTAAACGTCATAATTTCATAGAAGTTTGACGTTTAAAATAACACTTGCACTGCGTGTGCTATCATTGTCGCAGACTTATCTTGGTCTAACTTAGGTTTAATTCAATAAACTATACGTTACTATAGTGAGACCAATAAAAGTCTGCAACGATTTTGATAGAACACGCAGTACAAGTGTTATTTATACGTCATAATTTCATAGACGTTTGACGTTTAAAATAACACTTGCACTGCGTTTGCTATCAAAATCGCTGCAGACTTTACTTGGTCTAACTCTATACTATTGTGGATATACATCTCCTAGTGAGTATTATATTCTTTGATATACATTATCTTTAGGCCTACATTGACAGACGTCAATCCACATCCGTTTGTCGTGAGTATGGATGGTATAGAGAGGATGCCAATCTCTTATGGCAGAATTGCTACAAAAGTGACCGCTTTCAGCTTTAAATAATAGTTCCTAATCTCTCCGGTGGCGCTAGTTAGGCTCTGGGACTATGAGTATAATATGAACCATATAAGGCAACAAATAACCCGACCAAATTACGTAGGTTGTTTTTGGTAGTATTTCGGTGTATGGTGGCGCCGCCTAATTACTGTTTTTTGATGGACACTTTTCATACATAGAGATTTGGCTCCTTTATACAGTCTCCATGGTCGTGAGCTTTAGTCATTATTCTGAGGTCGTGAGATTATACCACGGATTTAGATTATGGATTATACCTAATAATAATTTGATAACAAGCTTCACATTTTTTTAGCAAAGAACTTTAAAAATCTAGCCGAGAAATTGTTCCGTTTAAAGAATGGAAGCGGTTAAGTGGATGTGCAGCAAGCGTTTGATCTCGTTACGCAGCGGGCGGGCACACGCGCCGCCGAACACTGATTGGATACTGATTGCTTCTGTTATCACGCTTCTGCAGCCTCCAACAGAGTATGTTATCGTATCGTGTGTTAAACCCCAACAGAGTATCGCTTATCCTTTACAAACGTTTTAAGAACGATAGAGACAGTATGATTTGGTATACTGTGGTCTTTGTAGCCGGATGAGTTGCTGTCGGGGATGGATCGTGGTTGCGGCATTGAGTGGGAGGCTACGGACGCGGCATGAGTGCAGAGGAACGAGGTCTCGTTGCCTTCGTGCTCGTCTACCTAACATTCTTCTTAGATAATGTACTGCTGACCGTGTTAGGTGAGTACTACTTATTCCTAATATTAGTGTAAGTAGGTGGTAATTAGTGTTATTTATGGAGATTGTAAATAGCCTGCCTGCCGGGCCTGTTATATGTTTGCAGCTGCTTTCCTTTTTTAGGAGCCTATGATGTGTCCCACTGATGCGCAAAGGCCTCTCGTCTTTTCTTCCGCCACTTCGTCTTTTTGGTCTGCCTCTGGCCCGGCTAACCTGGAAAAAAAATTGCAATATTATTTAAAGGAGCCCAAAAAAAATAAGTGTCAAAAATGGTTCAATAAACCTGACAATAGATATTGATATAACCTTATCTGATAGTTATCTTTAAACCCATTGTCTAAAATATTTTGTGTACGGAATGACATTAATTTCTGACACAATTACAATACCTAAGTCAAAAGTTACAATATCAACGAATAAAAACTTTTATAAAAAAAAAGATAAACCGACTTCAAAAAGGATGAAATAAAATATTATCCTTTTTAGGGTTCCGTGTTTAAGTATATGCGTTACCAACTGATATGTTTGAAGTCGGTGCCAAGCCAAATTTTAAACCAGGGATTTTGGTGCAATTCGATAAAGATGCGGCTATATAAGTATGTACGTTGGATTACCTAATGCATCGTACTACGTAGGCGAACAACACGCGAATGCGAAGCGGCGCGGCACGGTGCCTTAATTAATCCTTTGATACCTATATAGAAGTGTCCTACGTGGGCGATCTCGTTGCGAACGCGAACGCATTGGGCCGGCCGCGCCGTGCCGCGTCGCTTCGCTTCGCGTTCGCGAGTGTTCGCCTATGTAAGACGCAGCGTTACACGACGACAATAAACGAACTTCCTGTACAAGTGTACACCTCAGAACAGAACACACGGTTGAACCTTCTTGGCGCAGTTCGTACCATGCTTGTCGGCACGTTAGTGTAAATCTAATACGTTTTGTCGTCGTATTTTTTTAAAGAGCATTTCTTACTAATTCTTAAACAGTCATAGCACGCAAGTGTGGGATTGGGACTGAGTTATTTTCTGTCGCTTATCCAGTGGACTACATTTCAAAATATAAAACAGTTCAAGGAACCTTCATGCAAAATTTCAGCTAAAGCGGTTCAGTTGTTTAGCCATGAAAAGGTAGCAAAGAGGCAGACATAATTGCTTTCACGTTTATAACATTTGTACAGTTGTAATGGGATTTATTGACATAAAGCTGATTATTTTTGACTGGTATTGTTACTACTTGGAGTACTTGGCTTGGCACCGACTTCAAACATATCAGTTGGTAACGCATATACTTAAACACGGAACCCTAAAAAGGATAATATTTTATTTCATCCTTTTTGAAGTCGGTTTATCTTTTTTTTTATAAAAGTTTTTATTTTTCCATTTTTAGTTTTAAGACATTGTTAAGAGCGTAACGCATGAATGAAAAACATAATCATGTTTATCTGTAAATTCGTAAACTTTATTAAATAATCAGAATTTTCCTCGAGTCCGTCTGGGAAATCATTCCTGTCAGTAAATCCATTCTCCGCCCCGCCACTGACCCAATCCCTCAAACCCCCCGATCACTCAACCTCACAGCACATCAACCCCTGATCACTGAACCCCTCGACCCTAAACCACCAACACTTCAACCGCCATTCCCCGACCCCTAACCCCAGACCCCTTAACTCCTAACCCTAACCCCTCATCCCACTCCCAACCCCTCAGTCTCCGACCCATCAACTCACCTCCCCTCAACCCTCAACCTCAAACCCCCTAAACACTAATACCCTCTACCTTCACCTCTCAGTCTCTTTGGTTGTTTCCAACACAACCTACATCAAAAATCATAATACACATACGAGGGAAGTTATCAGTAGCCTTACCACGAGTTTGACATTGATATATTCGCTATCGTGTGCGTAACTTACTGTTTATGCATCTCGCTCGTACTGGCGTATTAGTACAAAGTAAGTTACGAAGAATATTTAGTGCCAAACTCGTGGTTAGGCTACAGTTGCACTGTGGTTGCACTACATCAAATTGGTGGTTTTGGTGAGGAAATGCTTGAGTTACTTTAGAAAACACCGAAATTACCATACACGTGCCTTTAAAAATTGAGGAGTTCCCTCAATTCCTCACGGATTCCATCATCAGATCAAAACCAAAAATATTACGAAAACACCTTGGAGAGGTAACTTCTTTCAAACAGAAAAAGAATAACTCAAATCGGATCATGGGTGCCGGAGTAATCGCTGAAATCATTATCATCAAAACAATCATCATCATCAGCTCCACTTCATCAAATTGGTGATTTTCGAGAAAAAATGATCAAGTTGCTTAAGAAAACGACCAAATCACCATACATGTGCCTTTAAAAATTGAGGAGTTCCCTCAATTCCTCATGGATCCGATCATCAGAACAGCACCAGATTAATGTGGAACCACCTTGGAGGTAGTTCCTTTCAAACAAAAAAATAATTGTTCAAGTCGGACAACGGGTCTCGGAGTAATCGCTGAACATCCTACATTAAAAAAATCATCATCACTACCTTCAAAACAATCATCATCATCAGGTCCACTTCATCAAATTGGTCGTTTTCGAGAGAAAATGCTCAAGTTGCTTATGAAAACACCCAAATCACCATACATGTGCCTTTAAAAATTGAGGAGTTCCCTCAATTCCTCAGGGATCCCATCATCAGATCAGAACCAGATTAATATGGGACCAACTTGGAAGTAGCTCCTTTCGAACAAAAAAATAATAACTCAAATCGGACCACGGGTCTCGGAATAATCGGTGAACATACATAAAAAAAATAAAAAAAAAAACAAAAAAAAATAGCCACAACCGAATACAGAACCTCCTCCTTCTATGAAATTGAAGTCGGTTAAAAACACTACACTCCGTAGCGTACCGTAACTTAAACCACGTCATCTATTGGTGTACAGTGCCCATCATCCCGGACTGGGTGCACGGCGGCGAGCTGGCGCGCTGGACGGCGCAGGACGCGCCGCCGCCGCTGGCCGCGCTGCTCAACCACACCGTGAGCCATGCCATTGCACACGACAACGACACTCACGACCATACCTTAGGCAAGCTATCATCATCAAAGCTGACATCAGAATGATTTCTGAATGATGTCAGTTAGTTATCGTGCGTCTAACTCGCTCCAATACATGCAAGAACAATTACGGAAATGCGCGATACCTATCTGAATGATATATATTTATATATATATATATATATATATATATATACGTTTTAGATGTACTTAATCTTGATATTAGTGTTAGTACATTAGAATTGGCCTGTATGTAACACATTCACCGCTACGATCTTACTTAATATCGACGCTATGTCTTATACTTCGTTTTTTTAGCATTAGAAAGAAATTCGCAGATGTAAGCTTGGGCTTCTAAATTTTGAGTTGTTATAAGTATTCACCATGCTACATTAGATAATTCAATTATTATTAACAACAAGAGCCTGATAAAAACTGCACGCTTACTTCTGTGGAGTTCTTTCTAATGCTAAAAAGAACGAAGTACCTGTAGCCAATAACAAGGGTTTCCCAGTACCTATGTACCTAGTGACATTGCAGAGGCAGGCACGACAACTGTTCGCGGTTATGAGGCCTAGACGACAATTCAAACGTACAATTTGAAATCTAAATGATGTCAATTTGTTATGATTCACCCGTGCATCTCGCTCGTACTTGTTTCGTATTCCTATTACCGCGAGCGAAACGCACGGGCGAATGATAACAAAATAACTGAATGGGTGGAATGTTAAATGACAAAGCACACTATAATACAGCTGGAAATAATACTACGAGAGACTACAATGCTACGTCGTAGCCCGTAGCGCTTGCAGCGTTCGCCCCCTAGCGATATTTCTAGCCAAATATGATGGTTCAGACTTTCAGACTAAATTATTTCAGTAGGCTTAGCACAGGAGCGCCGCGGCAGTATCTCGCCCGTGAGATATAGGTACTACCCGTTCCTCTCTAATTAATACTATTAGAAAAACACGGGTATACCTAGTCTATCTTAGCTTAAGCCTACAGAACTCGAGACATTTAGAATTTATAACGTAGTTGAGAGCGTCCGACGTGGAGGAAGCACGGCAGTGGTGGGCGTGGTGCTGGGAGCGAAGGCTGCCGCACAGCTGGCGGCGGCACCGTGGGCTGCCCGTGCGGCGTGCGGTGGAGCGGCGCGCGCGCTCGGGGCGGGCACGGCGCTGCTGGCGGGCGCGGCTGGCGTGTTCGCGGCGTGCGGTGCGGGAGGCGGCGTGTGGTGAGTATAGTAGTGTGTACGTGGTGCTGGGAGCGAAGGCTGCCGCACAGCTGGCGGCGGCACCGTGGGCTGCCCGTGCGGCGTGCGGTGGAGCGGCGTGCGCGCGGGAGGCGGCGTGTGGTGAGTATGGTAGTGTGTGCGTCATGCTGGGAGCGAAGGCTGCCGCGCAGCTGGCGGCGGCACCGTGGACTGCTAGAGCTGCGTATAGAAGAGCGGCACGTGCGCACGGGACGGGCACGGCGGCGGCGCTGGTGACGGGCTCGGCGCTGGTGGCGGGCGCGGCTGGCGTGTTCGCGGCGTGCGGCGCGGGAGGCGGCGTGTGGTGAGTATGGTAGTGTGTGCGTCGTGCTGGGAGCAAAGGCTGCCGCGCAGCTGGCAGCGGCACCGTGGACTACTCGAGCTGCGTATAGAAGAGCGGCACGTGCGCACGGGGCGGGCACGGCGCTGGTAACGGGCACGGCGCTGGTGGCGGGCGCGGCTCGCGTGTTCGCGGCGAGCGGCGCGTGGTGAGTGTGGCGGTATGGGCGTGGTGCTTTTACTGCGAAGCGAAGTGGGTTGCGTGCATCGTACGACCGAACGATGCGAGCGCTCGGTGTTGGAGTGGCAGTATCTTAATTTGATCTAATATAGTGAAATATCCGCAATATCTGGGGCCCGTTTCTAAAAAGCTTGTAACTTGTAATACAAGCGGATGTCACTTTTTGACAGCTTTTGTTAGAAAGGGACTTCCACTTGTATTACAAGTTACAAGCTTTTGAGAAACGGGCCCCTGTTATTAATTGAAATGCGTATACATAAAGGTCAATATTTTTGATAAATTAGCGAAATATATATTTAATAGTGTCCATTCAATGAGATACTTGTTCCTCGCAGTAAAAAAAAAACAATATATTTTTTATTAGGTGTGCAGGTGCGGGGCGCGTGCTGCACGGCGCTGGATCGGCGCTGGCGGGCGTGGCGGGGCTGGCACTGGCTGCCGCCTGTGCACCGCAGCGGCTCCCGGCACTACTAGGCGCTGTGGCACTAGGTTTGTTGAATACCATTGGGCCATTCCATCTGATTTCGTCAAATTTGAAATAAAAAGTGCGCCGCATGAATTTTAATTTAATTGAAAAAATTTGAGGATAACCTTAATGATACCAGAAGTGTTAGACCACCACCGTTTATTTTTTTTAACTTTTAATTTCCGAGCAGTGCCCATTCAAAGGAAAAAATCCGGTCAAATTCCTGCTTGTACATAATGTGATCTAACTTTTGATTTAGAATAGTTAATCAAATAAATCCTTTTTTATTTGATTAGGTATACAATGAGGAGTTTATCTTATATGACAAAAGTTAGATAAACGAACTATAAACAAAATGATGGCTATCTAAAATGTTCACGCTTTCGGACCATTTTTACCTCAGAATAATGACTAAAGCATAGAAGTCGGGCAAAAATGCTTCGCAAATATGTATACCCGTACTTTACTTCCTTACGAATTAGATAATGTGCCGAAAAGAGATGCATATATGCTTGTTATTTCTCATTTACGTACTGTGTCATAAGTTTGATAATTTGCTAGGGATGTGACTGTGTCGACTTTTTATATCGATAAATTATGCATAAGTTTATGTGCCGTGTAAAAGAATAATCACGAAATTGGTAAATTGATAATAGTCTGGCTAATGAAATTTGAACCTGAAAAAACGCGGCAATTTCAAGAAATCTGTAGCAGGCGGCTCGTTGAAATGAAATGAAATGCGTGGAATACAAGGATTGCATAACTTTTATACTTTTTATAATTTTCATATTCTAAAAATCATTAAAAAGTATAAAAATTATGCAATCCTTGGAATCAAAGAGCCGCCTGATATGAGGATTAATGCATGTACCTAATATAGCTTTTATCTCATGCAGTGGTACACTCAGAACCGTCTAACTATACCTCTCGTTTTTTTATCATTAGAAAGAAGGCGAGCGATCTTAACGTGTCGTTTTATCGAAAAACACTTTGAAAATAAGTCACAACAAATATAATATACGATCATTTACATACTTTTGCTTTCATAAGTAATATATTGCTATATTTATAAAAAAACTTGTCAATAAAAAGACACGTGGAAATGGTTTACCGTTTTTTCTAATGCTAAAAGACTAAGTATAGTTTCTAGTCATGTACAGTCAGCTGCAGAGAAAAGGCACCCCCCCCTGCATACAAAGTTCTGTAAATTAGTATGGACGTGGGGTTCCTTTTCTCTGCAGCTGACTGTACCAAATAGGAAATGAAAAAAAAAACGTTCGTGTAATTTTTTTTATTTATTTAATAATAGGGAAACTCGGCGTAGATGGCGCCACTATCACAATCTGAGGGTCTATCGCGAAACAAGAAAATCGAACTTTCGTTATCTAACATCTCTGTCACTCTTGCGTATTCGAGCAATAAAGAGGCAGCTAGATAACGAAATTTCGGATTCGAGTTTTCCGGTAGGTCCCCTGAAAACTTGTCAAAAACCTGTTAAAGGTACAGTATGAATAAGTTACGATACGGTGCACTAAAAAAGCTAGTGCTGCACTCTGGTGGCAGAACATTGCAGTTCCTCGTCCCTATTCCTCGTCCTTTGGAAATCTGAAATAAAAAGTTGAGTTTTGTGACCAACAATATTAATAAAAGGAACATTCATCAATGATCATTAATGTCTTTTTTATTAGGGTTCCGTACCCAAAGGGTAAAGACGGGACCCTATTACTAATACTTCGCTGTCCGTCTGTTTGTCACCAGGCTGTATCTCATTAACCGTGATAGCTAGACAGTTGAAATTTTCACAGATGATGTATTTCTGTTGCCGCTATAACAACAAATACTAAAAAGTACGGTCCCCTTGGTGCGCGCGTCCGACCCGCACTTGACCGGTTTTTAGTATTAAACTATAGTCTGGCAAACACAATTTGTCAGTAAGTAAGAACAAAGAAAACTATAGGTACAGTCGAAGGCAAAAATATCGATCCAGACAAATGGCTTAAAAATATGTGAACACGATTTTATTGTCTGAGCGTACACATATTTTTGAGACTTTGGGAATGTATATATATTTATGCCCTTGACTGTACTCATCAATTAAAATGAGACAGTCCTGGGCCAAACTATAAGAAAGCTGTAAATGTCGATAGGTTATTGATCTGAGGTCGATACATCACTATGCCAAAAATATAACCTTTCATACTTAGCAGAAAAGTTCGAAAATTTATGCAAAAATCTATATAGACTTGAATGCAAGTAATAATTACATAAACAATATATCGATTTCTATGTTTAGGGTCAGGTCCTATAAATTAATTTTTTCAAAATTGAACAAAACTCACCGATTAAAGGTTATCGGTTCGTGCGTATTTTATTTTCTTCCTGTATGCGATTTACAGCCCTCGATCACACAAGACATTATCACAAAGGGAACTTCAAACCATTACAAATAAAAACTCAACACGTTTTCCAACAATCTTTCAGGAATAGCAAGAATATAATTAAAATAAACCAAGATGACCGCTGAAACATCCCGAAATATTTCAACTAAAATAATACGACTATGTCAAGTTGTTACAGTTGACACCTACCTGTGAAATAACGAACTTATATTTTATTTGGCTGGATTATATTATAGAACCACATAGGACCATTTGACATTTCCTTCAGTTCATCTTATGACAATACTGAAAAAAACGAAAGAACTTGCGGATTGTTGTCTCACTCACTCATAGACAAAAAGTAATAACGTGTTGTGAATACGATATCTTTTACCAAGCTTTTATTTTTGCCCGGCTTCTTTGCTTTAGTCATTATTCTGAGATTTTTACGATTTTCAATTATTTTCTGTGGCAACCCTATTGCTCATCAAGAGTTACTTTCTTCTAAAATATAATGTTCTTGCCCTGTTTATACTGGTAAATAAATTTCATCATCGTAGAATTATGGTTGGAGAGCCGGCAGTAAAGTTTCGAACCAACGTGATACCGCGATGAGATGCACAATGGTTTCCCATAAAACTGATGCTAAGTCCGAATTTGATAGTCTGCCACGGCGGAACTAGCCGAAAGTACAAAAAAAATAGCCACTTCCGGTGCGAAAAAGGGGGGGTCATTTAACCCATCTGATACTGCAATAAAAGCTATGGCATCAGTTAGAAATTTACTGGTAGATACAGAAAAACGAAATCTGCCAGTATGATTCCTGCCGGAAGTGCTTGGCATACGCTCTCAAAGGTGACCATCAGGACCCCTAAATTAACCCATCTGATACCAGCATGAAACCAATTCCAGTCGGTAGATATGAACCTTCTCTTCAGGAATATATAAGTCTGCCAGGGCGCTTTCAGCCGAAACACCTTGACATACGAGATTATGTGGCGCAACATCCGTGGTACGTATAACCCGTATTTTGGAATTGTACATATTACGGACATTTCAAATACTGCAGGCTTATTAATTTATTACTCTATGCTTATATTTGTATATTATTACGTTATTAATAACACATATTTATAATAAATTTAGTTAAAATAAATTAAATAATGTGATTAATATGATTAATAGTCATTGAATTAGCTATATGAATCGTTTGTCTTTGTCTGTCATTTTGACTTATGTATTTGTAAGAAAAGGATAAAACATAATTTAACTAATTCAGGCTCATAAAGTTTTACGAATAAGGGGGTATTAGTATTCATAGCTAAATCAGGCTTGTAATGCGACATAAAATGATTTTTGGTGGTTTCTTTTACGCTTGAGGCGTTTTTTCACCTATTTGGTGTATCTAATCACTATCTTATGTAGGGGAGAGAGGGGCAAGACGAGTAAGACGGGGTAGCGGCTTTATATGGCGACACGACTGACCAACCATCAGAATCCCGTTAACGCATGACGATGCGTCACCATCATAGCAATCAGTTCGCACAGTGACCGGCTAGACAAATGGTGTCGTTAATTATTTATTTGCAAAAAAACTGTTTTTGCCATATTCCTTGTTATTTTTAGGGTTCCGTACCCAAAGGGTAAAAACGGGACCCTATAACTAAGACTCCGCTTTCTGTCTGTCTGTCTGTCTGTCCGTCTGTCACCAGGCTGTATCTCATGAACCGTGATAGCTAGACAGATGAAATTTTCACAGATGATGTATTTCTGTTGCCGTTATAACAAACTATAACTAATTGTTTATAACACCTGTATTCATTACCTGTAATGCACAATTGATGAATAAATGATTCTAAAAACAAAATAAAATAAATATTTAAGTGGGGTTCCCATACAACAAACGTGACTTTTTTGCCATTTTTTGCGTAATGGTATTATGGTACGGAACCTTACGTGCGCGAGTCCGACTCCCACTTGGCCGGTTTTTGTGTTTTATTTGGTTTGCGTTTGTTTCCTTATTATCACCAGCACATATATACTGTTAATTTATTCCTATGGCCCAGCAATCACGCCAACAGCTAAGGACTTGTTTGGTTTCAAGTACGGTTTATTTTACAAAAAACTTTCGAATTTCATTAGGCACATGGGGCAAGATGGAGTACATCTTGACGGCCATAGTTTTAAAGTGATAAACTGATGAAGAATTGCGGATTTGAATTTATTTATTCTTCAACATCAACATCAACATCAAACATTTATTCAACAAATAGGCCACAGGGGCACTTTTACATGTCAATTTTTACAAACAATAAAATTAACCCAACAAACAATAAAATTAACAAGGGAAGATGGGGTACATGTTAGCTGTAAACACATTTTCTGTCTCTCAGACGACTTAAGAAATAAAAGTAAAACAGTTCGTGAGAAGTTATCAGACGATGGACCCAAAAGCCAAAAATTTAAGTTTTGTTTAGGCCCTAAATATAATATTTATATGAATCATTCTTATCTTGTCCCATAGGGGTTCCCCATCTTACCATACTTGGTCCCATACATCTTACCATACAGTTCCTAGTAAGTGTTGATTATGAAAGACTGATTACCAAAGATAAAAATAAAAATAACAAAAACTTAAAAAAATAGCATTTTCAGTTTTATTGGACTTGAAACATTAAGTATCCCGTCATGCCCACCTCTCCCCTACATTTCTTGACGTTGACGCAAAACTGACGTAGTTTAACATTCAGGGTGTTGTTTTATAACACTACAAATTGAGATAACTAAGGTCTGTTTTTTTATTCCGTAGACTAAAATGACGTTTCATATGTAAGACATGACATTTCTTAGTACCACATGAAATGTCATTTTAGTCTACGGATTACGGAATAAAAAACAGAATATAATCTATTGGAGTCTTAGTAATAGGGTCCCGTTTTTACCCTTTGGGTACGGAACCCTAAAAATGATTTAAAATGTTCATATTTGGATTATTGGTAAAGATCGTCCTTGACGTTGAAAATCCTGTCTTTTTACACCCGTTTACAATAAGTATGTAAAAATAATAATTTTGTTCATTTTGGTAAATAAAGGATATTGTAATTTGAAATTATTGTATTATTTATATATAAGGTGGTAACAAATTAGCTACAGAAATTTTACGAGATGGTTGGTTCTTTACACTAGAACAATTAACTTTTAATAGAAATTAAGAAAGTTTCTCATAATTTTTATTTTATTTACCGAACAAAATAAATAAACTATAATTCTATCTAAAAAATAATCATCATGTATTTAACTGCTTGTTTGTCTTAAATGTCATTGTCAACGTGTCATTTGATTTATCAGCGTGAAGTGGCCAGTTAAGTTTTATATTTAAAAGAGGTTTTAGAATCTGTTCAATGAGGTCTCATTATCTCATTAACAGAGTTTTTTTTACAAAGCAAATTTGTTTTCCAATTTTCTCAAAATAACATCATAAAACCTATAATGTTTCATACTTACATATACTTCAGGAGCCGAGTACTATCAACTGTAAAGATATCGGTAGCTAATTTGTTAGCACCTTTATAAGGCAAACAAAGAAGTACAAAGCCGTAAGCAGGTATTAAATTAATGCCCAAATTATATTGTGTATATTAATAAATTTGAAATATATGTTATTAATGGCATACAAATATACAAATATAAGCATTAGGTAATAAATCATAAGCCTGCAATAAATAAAATGTCTGTAATCTGTACAATTCCAAAATACGGGTTCCACGGATGTTGCTCACATAATCTCGTATGTCAAGGTGTTTCGGCTGAAAGCGCCCTGGCAGACTTATATATTCATGAAGAAAAGGTTCATATCTACCGACTGGAATTGGTTTCATGCTGGTATCAGATGGGTTAATTTAGGGGTCCCGATGGTCACCTTTGAGAGCGTATGCCAAGCACTTCCGGCAGGAATCATACTGGCAGATTTCGCTTTTCTGTATCTACCAGTAAATTTCTAACTGATGCCACAGCTTTTATTGCAGTATCAGATGGGTTAAATGACCCCCCCTTTTTCGCACCGGAAGTGGCTATTTTTTTTGTACTTTCGGCTAGTTCCGCCGTGGCAGACTATCAAATTCGGACTTAGCATCAGTTTTATGGGAAACCATTGTGCATCTCATCGCGGTATCACGTTGGTTCGAAACTTTACTGCCGGCTCTTCTACCATTATATCTTCAATTAGTAAAGTAGTTGTGAATACTGAGAATTTTGAAAAATGGTCAACTTTGACCCCCAAAAAACCTATGTGGAGGAAAAAATAAAAATCTGAAATTTTCTGAAAATATAGTCTATGTCTTCGTTAATTACAAACACTAAGTATTATTCTGTTATTTTACCTATTTAGGAAATACGATTTTTTTTAGGTGCTACTTTTACAGAAACCTATACAAAGTATTTTATGTAATATACATGAATGAAAATGGGTTGTTTGTTGAATACGGTTGTTATATAAATGTTATGCGTAAAAAGAAACGTTCTGACGTTGAAAACACTTCAATTTGTACATTTCATGTGGGTAGAAACTAGATTTTACACTACCTACAGGGAATGTTGAGCCACGTTATAATTAATTAATAGCGGACCGGTGAAAACTCTTTGAAGAAAATGATTGTGACTTTTTAGGGTTCCGTAGTCAACTAGGAATCCTTATAGTTTCGCCATGTCCGTCTATCTGTCTGTCTGTCCGAGGCTTTGCTCCGTGATCGTTAATGCTAGAAAGCTGCAATTTGGCATGGATATATTAATCAATAAATCCGTGAAAGTCGTTACAATAAAATCTAAAAAAGAAAAAAAATAGGGTACCTCCACTACACGTAAAGTGGGAGTGTAATTTTTTTTCGCTTCAACCCTAAAGTGTGAGGTATCGTTGGATAGGTATTTTAGGGGTTTTCGACAACCAGAATTGAATTTTTTGCCACCTTACATGGAAAATCATCCTGTGATGGTGCGGCACGATTACACGATTGGTAAGGAAAGCTAGTCTGCAACGGATCACAGGTAGTGACATTTTAACTCTTGAAGTTATGTAAGTACAATTTTTGTTCAAACAAAATTCTCGGAATCAAGTTCTTTTTCGTCTCATAATCAGATGTCGATGCTGCTCAGTTGTACCTATTAGATCGATTTAAAGACATAAGAACCATAAAAACACACGTTCCTATCATAGTTTCGTCCCCATCTCCAAAAATGAATTGAAAGTGCGACGTTTTTCAACCTCAGAAGACTTCGAAATAGCAAGTTGCCAAATAATGTAAATTTTACATTTTTTTAAAATAAATATAGTGAATTTGAAATTTTTGGCTGATGCTCAATGTTTTTTTCATCAGTTGCCATAAATAGAAGAGTTTCTAAAGTATATTCGTCAAAATATACCTATAAATACGCTTATTGCATGAGATTAGCAATTAAAAAAATCATATTTCCAAAATAAGTGAAAATACTTAGTGCTTGTAAAGACATAAACTATATTATCAGAAAATTTCTGATTTTTATTTTTTCCTCCACATGGGTTTTTAGGGGGTCAAAGGTGACCATATTTCAAAATTCTCAATTTTCACAACTACTTTTCTAATTGAAGATATTATTCTACCATGATGAAATTTATTAAGTTTAAGAAGGGCAAGGACATTATATTTTAGAAAAAAGTAACTCTTGATGTGCAATAGGGTTGCCACAGAAAATGTTTGAAAATCGTAAAAATGGACCGTTAGCATGAACATTTTAGGTGGCCACCATTTTGTTTGTAGTTGCTTTAGCTCACTTTAGTTATACAATATAAAATACTCATTTCATACCTAATCAAATAAAGAAAGATTTATTTGGTTACCTTTTCTAAATAGAAAGATAGAGCACATTATGTCCAAGCAGGAATTTGACCAGATTTCTTTCTTCGAATGGACACTGCTCTGAAAGTAAAAGATAAATAAAATTAATGGTGGTGGCTTATCTTTCCTGGCACCACAAGGATAGTTCTCAAATATTTTATTTAAATTAAAAATCACACGGCGCACCCCATTTGTCGAAATCAGATGGAATGGCCCCATTATAATAGCGTCTCCCGAGCGTCGGCATCGAATTACCTACGTCTAGACAGTGCTATAGCTGCTGCTCGACGCAACGTGCGGCACCGACAGCACAAACGCTGAGGCTTTGAGAGACGCTAGTATGGAGACTCTCTTATCCCTGTCTAAACAAACAGGGTAACGGTAGGGCTAACTGGTGTGCCTGAGTCCGCTCCCTGTTAACATAGATTGGTTACATTCGAGTTATCTACTTATTTGTATCAAATTGCTGATACAAACTTGAAGGTGACGGTGACCGGGAGGCCGATTCTGATTAATCATTTGTTAAGGTGTTGATCTTGTTTGGATTATACAACCTTGCCATAGGTCCCCTTGCGCGCGCGTCATAGAGTCGTGTTATTAGATGCGCGTGAGATATACTGCACTGCAAGCCGTATCATAACAAAATCAAAACTGTTACAAATTGTTAAATTAGAATAGGCCTCCAGATATATTATGTCGACACCATTCCAGCGACGGCAGCATGGTCGCATTTTTATCGTCTGTCACCATGCCTGTCACGTTCTAACGAGTATGTAAGTGCAAAAGTGACGCACGAAGCGACAGGCGATATAAAAGCGACCATGGTGACCCCGCAGTATTATGTTTCCTGTCGCAGGTGTTTTGGTGGGCTACCCGACAGGCGGGCTACTCGACGCCGCTTGGAGTTTCCTCTTGCTGGCTGCTTTGCTTTTGTCTAACTTAGGTAACCTGTTTTTTTTGTATACCTAATACCTATAAATAAGTTATGAATGAATTTATCCTATTTGTTATTTAAACGGACTCGAAACATGTAGGTACCTGTCATCTAACTTTTACTCTACCATTTATCAAATTTGGAGTAGCTGGTTAAGGCCGTGTTAGGTATACCTATAAAATAAAAAATCGTATGTTTCAGCTCTACAATGCGTATATTTACGAAAAGAGGAATTTAATCGGGTAAGTGAGCAGTAGGTAATATTTAGATAATTGCCCGCTGATCGATGACCAGGAGGGTAAACTTACACTATGATTGACACTAACAGGTACCAATGGTACCATTGATCAACTGACACTTATTATTGCAGAAATGTCACCACTGCTGCCTTAAGGGCCCTCCACACTCATGCGCGTATCACGGCGCGAAGCCGCGAACGTAAGTGTGGCGTCGATTTCGCAGATTGTTCACGCCTTCGCGCCTAGTTTCCCGTTTTTTGTCGGTTTATTAGCCCGCTTCAAAGGAGGCTAGAAGTGCGAACTGGCAATACTCCACATTACACACTATTTTGACTCATATGTGGCAAGATAAATAATAATTATATTATATAAAGCGGCTATATTTTACGGTTTTACAACAAAACAAAATGGAAAAATAGCTAAATCACGTACTATGCCATAGATAACTAGCAGTTAAGCTCGATTAGCTGTTGCTTTTCCGCCATTTTGGCGAGAACCAAACTGCGAAATCGCCGTGATACTTGCGAGTGTGGAGTCATACGTCAACGTTGCGACATGTTCTCTCCGCGAAGTCGCGCCGCGATTCTCGCACATAGTCTGGAGGGACCTTTAAAATAAGGTTGTTTTGTTTCGCCGCGAAACAAATTTTTTTCACATCACTTGTTCAGAAAAAGGCTTTTACTTCCCTGCTAGGAGGGATCAAAGTGGCACTTTTCTCCCCTGCTAGGAGGGATCTGAGTTGCACTTTTCTGTTCTAGACTTGTTTTTTTTTACATACATTTTTTGCCTAAAATAATATTTTGAAACATTATAATTTCCTCATAAGTGATGTGAAAAGCAGTATGTGTCACATGGTCACATTGGTCACCCTTACTACATTTAGGATTCTATTTTAGAATCCCTCGCTACTCTCGGGTTTCTATTATAGAATCCTATTTTTCTTTCTGTATTTAATGTACGCCCTCGCCGTAAATACCTATCCTATTTTGCTCCCTTGTGACAATCTACTATTATACTGTGCATTGATGTAATTTTATCGTGTATTTTTTTTTCATTTCGTCATGCACAAATGGCGCGATATAATTTTTAACCGACTTCAAGATTTCAAAGGAGGAGGTTCTCAATTCGGTTGTGTTTTTTTTATGTTTGTTACTCCATAACTCCGTCATTTCTGGACTGATTTTGAAATAGTTATTTACGATACAAGTGCGGAAAAGAGGAAAATCGAAACGAGTGGCGATAAATTAAAACACAACCGCAGGGAGTGTTTTAAATCGACACGAGTTGCGAATTACCTATTCGCACGTGTATCGTACAACGTTTTACAGTACATATGGCCCTTTAAACTTTCGACATATGCACAAAAAGTGCACTTTACGCACTAGTGCGAGAAAGTAGCACCATATGTACTGTAAATTCTTTTTTTGATTGTAAGTATATACATACAGATTTTGTCAAAAAGCAGTTCTGATGATAGGATCCATGAGGAATCGAGGGAACTCCTCAAATGTTAAAGAGTATATAGTGATTTTAGTATTTTCATCAACAAATCAAGCACTTACATTTAAAAAAGTGACATTTGATGAACTGGAACTGCTGATGATGATCAGAACGGAACTCTTCAATGACGCATAGTTCACGTTTGGCGATTTGTCCTTTTCGTTATGTTTCTTAAGCCAGTTAGGTTTTCAAGAAACATTTTTGTTAAGCTCGAGTTCTGATGATGGGATCCATGAGAAATCGAGGGAACTCCTCAAATGTGAAAGGCAAACATATAGCGATTTTTGTATTTTCATCAATAAATCCAGCATTTATATTTAAAAAAGTGACATTTGATGAAGTGGAACTGCTGATGATGATCAGAATGGACCTCTTCAATGACACATAGTTCACGTTTGGCGATTTGTTCTTTTCCTTATGGACCCAGACCCAAAGTTGGACCCGGATTCGGACCCGGACTCGGATCCGGACACGGGTCTGAACATGGACCCCAACTCGGACCCGGACCCGGACCGAACTCTGACCCAAACTTGGACCCGGACAGCCGGACACGGACCCGGACCCGGACTTGGATCCGGACCCAGACCCGGACCCAGAAATGCTACTAGAAAAGTGGATTAGGTGGGTGGGTGGCTTTTGAACTGCGATTCTCACAGAACAGAACTGCTATCAGAAAAGTAGGTTAGGTTAGAGCTGTGACCCTTACGGAAACGAAATGCTATCAGAAAAGTAGGTTAGGTTAGGTTAGAACTGCGACCCTTACAAAACCCCTACTAGAAAAGTGGGTCGATTTACCTCCTTTTCTGCATAATTAGGCAAAAGATGCTGTCTTTTTCATTTCATTGTCTGGAATCTAAGAGTGCACCATCAACAATAAGTGAACTTTCAGCGGCATTCCCCATTGAAGTCGGTTTTTTTTTTCTTAAAAATTATTAGGTACCTATAGGGCTTCCTCTTATGGGACAAGTCGATGGTCGCTGACGACGCCAACGCCTTCGTTTAAATAACCTGATGTTGACCATCAGGTGACCGGCGGTGGCGGCGCGTGGTCCAACGCCCGAGGCGCGGGCTACGCGGCGCCGGCGACGGCGTGTGCAGGCTGCGTGCTGCTCACCACCTGCGTGATGGCCGCCCTCGAGCCAACCCTGCCACCCTGGATCCGCGCGCGCTTCCACCCGCAGGTGTGTGCCGGAATGTGTCGCGGCCCTCAAGCCAACCCTGCCGCCCTGGACCCGCACGCGCTTCCACCCGCACAGGTGCGTGTGCTATAAGTCGAATGAGCGGAAGGTCTACGTGCTGCTCTACTCGCCACGCGTGGCATTGCCTCCCTCGAGCCAACGCGTACTTCCACCCGCCGGTCAATTTTACTTACGGAGCCGTGGACACAGCACAGCTGCTATCAGTAGCGTCCATAGAACTCCATTAATTTCCACAAGCCTATTTTTGTACCAATGGTGAACAATTCATACGTAACTCCGTATCCTTACGTCCGGGGCCTAAGGAGGCCCCGGACTGCTCGGTCTACCGGCTCGCTCAGCTTGTTGAATTGATCAAAATGTATAGAATTTAATGAACCTGTTCTGGACGACGGCATCCTGGCGACAGCGGGCGGCGATGTTCGCACCACTGGTCGCGTGCGTCCGGTCCGCGGCCTAATATTCATACGCTAAATCGAGCATGTTATGTGCAGCGATGGCAGACAGGCATCGTGTTCGTGCCGGACAGCGCGGGCTACTTGCTGGCGACGTCATGCGCAGGGCTAGCAGCGCGCGCGCTTGGCGCCGAACGCGTGGCTCTGGCGGGCCAAGCCGCCGTCGGCGTCGCAGCGCTCGCGCTCCCGCACGCGCCCACGGTATGGCTTTCTAACAGGTGTGCGAGGATGCGTAGCGAGGGAGCGAGGGAGGACCAATATAATAGTTTCACGAAGAATTGTGGGAACTCCTCCAAATTTTTATTTTTGTGTTTATCTAAAAACCAAGCAAAACAGTGAAAATTAAACAGTGCTACTTAAGTATTTGGCGAAATAGAACTGCTGATGAAGACCAGAATAGAACTCTTCCGGACATGTTATTTTACGTATTGGGGCTAACTGTAATATTTATTGTTTTGAAACACACTATGATCGTAATAGTAGATTGTTAACCAAGGTATGAAAGGCACTCATTCCTGCCGAGGTATTTTGGCGCTCGAACGCAGTGAGAGCGCCAATAGTCCGAGGCAGAAATGATGCCTTTCACCCGAGTTAAACACTCTACTTTTCATTTCGAATACGAGGAAAGTAAAATGCATGTGTTTTTTTAAAAACATTACTAATTATATATTTTTATAGTATTTCTCTAGGGTACTTTCAATTAACAATTTAGGCAAAAGTATCCTTATTTATGGAATGGAGAGTCAAATATCAAGATGGAAATTGTATAACAAATCCATTTAAACTCAAATATCAAGTACTTATCGTTAAAAAAATGTCAAAAATCGTACTTCGAACGTAAAATGCTCTAGTGCAGACACGTATCATTTTCTGCACACGTTTTAGAACAACAATGACCCTCTTTCAGAGCATGAGAAATGAAATAGCTATTTTTAATACAGTTGCTCAAAAAGTGCTACTTTTCGTGGCTGTTTAGCGTGCGGAAAGTTGGTTTTCGCGAACTAGTGCTTTTTACTTTTCCAATTTTTTTTAATTATTATTGTTCCAATTCATGACTACTTAATGATGAGTGTTTATATTAGTTTTATTTAAACGTCGTAATCAACATAAAAACCTACTGTTAATGTAAGAATACGAAAAATATGCATATTTCATATTTTATTACTTACCTCTTCATCATTATAAGTATTATAACACGTTTATTTTTTAATGTTGGAAAACCGTTCTTAATAAGTTGTCTGAATGGAACGGACCGCCTGTCAAAGAAGAGGCGTATTTTCTTACTGCAAGAATGTTTTGTTTCCAAAGGCAACATTCGATATTGTTTTTATAAATATACGATACACAAATAATCGTAAATAACGATATTTAGATAATAATAGTACGTTTTAATATTTACAATTGTTTCTGTCTTATAGAACATGCATTTGAAAAAAAAAACTTTCATTGAAGTGGGTTCAATAATAATAAAAAAATCTATTTTAGTCGAAAAAAAGCTAGAAAAACACCTCTTCATAATGTCAATGTCAATGATGTCACAGAATTAATAATATATAAAGTTTCGAATCCCATTCCTTAATACTTGTTGCTTTTCTTATTTATTCGCAACTGTATTAAAAAACGTCGTTCGATACACGTGCGGATATGTCATTCTTCACTCGTCCCGAGTCTTGCCACTCGCCTACGGCTCGTGGCAAGATATCTCGGTACTCCTGAAGTAATGACATACTTTCCGCACTAGCATCGAAATGTACTATTATGCAACAAGTGCGGAAAGTGTATGATTTTCGACAAGTGGAATTTTATTCAGGAGCGAGCGAAGCGAGCGAGTGTATAAAGGAATACGAGTCGAAAATCATCTTTACGCACGTGTATCATACAATGTTTTACTATGCATTGTGCAAGTAAATAAAAAAACATATAATGGCAAATAAGTTTAAGTAATTATTAAAAAATTTAAAACAAAAAGCACTATTGCGGAAAAGTGCTCTTTTCCGCACTAGTGCGAGAAAGTAGCACCATATGTTCTGTAAAAAAAAATTGAAAACAAAAAGCACTAGTGCGGAAAAGTAGTACTTTCCGCATGATATGGCTCCGTAGGAAACGCACTTTTCGAGCACATGCATTGTAAATAATTTTAAGGTCATTTAAAACTATTTTGTGAAGTGGTCCTACATTTGTGGTGTCAGGTGTGGTGGCTAGCGCTGCCGCACGCGGCGCTGGGCGGCGGACTGGGCGCGGCCGACGCGGCACTAGTACCTGCGCTATTGGCGCGCGCTCCGCGGCAGGTACCACACCTCGCCGCACTGCTTCAGGCTGCGTCCAGCGCCGCTTATGCTCTAGGTAGTTTATGGCTTAAATTAGCTTTTATTAACGCCTAAACGTAATATTCATTGATATACACAGTTGATGTGTTAAATGTGTGAGTGAAGTCTAAGACAATACCTTGGTCTCAAGGTATATATATCCATACTTCCATACTAATATTATAAATGCGAAAGTCTGTCTGTCTGTGTGTTGCCTCTTCACGCTTAAACCGCTGAACCGATTTAGATGAAATTTGGCATAGATATAGGTTGAGTCCCTGAGAAGGACATAGGATAGTTTTTATCCCGAAAATCATCCCTTTAGAAAGTAAAAAGCGGGGTGGAATTGAGATAATTAACGAAGTGCCTGCTAATTTGTGTGCATAATATGCTCAAATTTAGATTGCTATGAAATTTTTTCCAGGCGCTATTCTTACTCTAGCTGCGGTTACTAAGTCCACGCAGACGAAGTCGCGGGCAAAAGCTAGTATATTAATATTATAAATGCGAAAGTGTGTCTGTCCGTCTGTCTGTCTGTCTGTTGCCTCTTCACGCTTAAACCGCTGAACCGATTTAGTTGAAATTTGGTATAGAGATAGTTTGAGTCCAGGGGAAGGACATAGGGTAGTTTTTATCCCAGTAGTCATCCTTTAAGGGGGTGAAAGGGGGGGTTTAATTTGTATGGGGAACCGATAAAAAGCAGATTGTATAAAAAATAAGCTACCCAAATTACTAACTCCACGCAGACGAAGTCGCGGGCAAAAGCTAGTATATATATATGTGTATGTATGTATGTATGTATATATACTTATGGCGTTATTCATAAACGCGTTACAAGCCTGAATTAGCTATGAATCGTTTGTCTTTATCTGTTTTTATCTGTCTTATACTAGGAGGATATAACCAAACGGAGTAGCCATTAACAGGCATTCCCCTCTGTCAAAAGTAGTCGGCCAATGGTCATACACAATTTATGGACCGACGTTTATCTGACATGGCTATTTTGACGTTACGTATACATTTGACGTTCCCCTCCCCCGCAAAAACTGGCAGACTTTTTTGTACAGCAAATTACAGACGTGGCGGCTCCGTTTGGTTATATCCTCCTAGGTCTTATATATTTGTAAGAAAGGGATAAAACATAATTTAACTAACTAAATCAGGTCCGTAAAGTTTTATGAATAAAGGGGTTATATATTTTTCAATGAAATACATTTTATCTTATCTTACCTTATTATAAATTATAAGAAAAACATAGTAAAAATAAAGGGTCATGAACGCCAGCAACATGCCTCATCTTAGCGTGTTGCTGGCGACTTCCAGCGGTGATCTTCCGATGAGACCATATTTTCAATTGTATGTCGTTACCCTGCATTCCATAGCAGTATAACTTTAGTATAAAATAGCTAGTTATATATAGCCATGGGATTTGACCAGCGATATTTTAATCAAAACTATACTTTCAGAGTTTTTGAAGTAAAACGTGAAAACTAGCGCGATTGTCAAATTTTCCGTCGCAAGTTTCTCGCGGCGCGCCGCATTTTTGTTCCTTTCTAATTTCCTTCGCAGTCATCCACGTTTAAACGTGGAGGACTGCCAATTCGCAACTATTTAATCGTATAAGAATCGTGTGGTAACGGTGCGCTGGTGTACAGGCCCTGCACTAGGCGGACTGCTGGCGTGGCGCTGCGGGTTCGCCACGGCGCTGCGCGTGCTCGGCGCCGCTAACCTACTCTACGGCATGTTTCTCTACACCCGGCTCAAAAAACACCCGCTATCGCCACAGGTTAGCCAGCTACTAGAATCGGGACGAGCTTACTCTGTACAGACTTCACAGTGCCAGTGATTAAGTGTCAACATAGGTATGACTTATATAATGGTAGAGTTGGTGTAGAGTTAGCTTAGACGGACTATACAATAGAACATAGCTCTGCTCGTTATGAAACACCTCCATTTTTTCTGAATAAGTACCTACGTTTTTGAGCCTATTCATAATGGCACAAGTGGTATATATAGCTAGCTTTATTGACGATTGTTAAATCGAATTGATAATAGCAGGGGCTAATAAAGCTAATAATAACTATGTTGATTGACCGATCGTAACGCGACCATACTCGTACTCATGTTATGTTGTGATCAACAGTGGGGCGCCAGTACGCCTGACGACGACGACTCCGAGGCGTGCGAGTCTGGAGTAGAGAGCACGCCGCTTCGTCCGCGGCAGTATACGCAGCTGCACTAGACGAAGCACTACTGCCGCTTGACACATTTACAACACTTTTACTAGGTACTATAGTGGAATTAGTGGCTCATTGCGACTCTACATAACACAGCCTGAGAAATATCAATACCTAAGTGACCCTATACACACAAGTGCTTTTTCAACGCGTTAAAAAAGCGCTTGAATCTGCCCGCACGCTAAATTCGATTTAAAGACCATTATTATCATTAAGTTGAAAATCCAACAACGCTTGATAAAAAGCGCTACCGCCATCGTGTGAATAAATATTAAATTATTTTAAAGCGGGTCACTCACGTATTATTAACTCGAATAGCTCGACATGTTTCGATCCAATTTACGAGGACCGTCTTCCGTGAGTGACCCGCTTTAAAACAATTTAATATGTTTGAGTTTCACGGGAGTGTGAATAAATACACGTTTAACCATTGCGCGCGTTGAAAAAGCGCTCGTGATAATGAGGCCTAACTCATCATACTAGGTATAACCATTGTGTTTATACATACATTTATATCTATAACCTCTAAAGGATTTTGAAACTGTACATATATATATATCTGGCAGAATTGAACACATATTTTAATTATTCTTATTTTGGGGATTATCTTTAAGCTTGTTATACTAAGTATCCAATTGCCCAACTACCTAAATAAATCGTACTTATAAAAAACTGTTTATTTTCTTTGAATAATGTGATGGGTAGGACACAAGCATAGCCCGCCTAATGAAGTGTCACATGCGCATTGTCGACCCGTAGACATCCATCATCCATCCACTGGAAACTAGAAGGATATAACCAACGGAGACGCCACGTCTGTAAGTTGCTGTACAAAACAGTCTGCCAATTTTTGCAGGGGAGGGGAACGTCAAATGTATACCTACGAAACGTCAAAATAGCTATTGTTTATTTATTACATTTATAAGCATAACAGTTGCACAAACCAAATCGCTTACAAACTAGCTATTAAAAACTACAGTAGCATTTATTATACAAAACAAAATACACACATTAAGACACAATTAATTATTTACAGAAAAATTAAATAAATAAAATTAATTACATTAAAATCATCATGATTATCATTAATTATTTATATATGTCGGCGGCAGATAGTAAAATCGGGCATATCGAGATATTCCTAGGCATATCATGAAACGCCGCCCTTTCACGATCTGACTAAGAATAACCCAGGCATATCACGATCTGCCTAATAAAAGAGGCGGCAGATCGATCATACCAATTGCATTCGTTGATATTCCTAGCTTCATACCGGGCGCATCGTAAAATAACATGAAACGCCGGCATTTCGTGATCTGACTAGCGACAACTAGCCATACCTATCGTGCAATCTTCAAGGGTTTCAAGTGGAAAGATAAATATCAATTATAAATTAGAATTATATTGTATTAAGCGACTATATTTTACGGTTTTACAACAAAAAAAAATGGAAAAACAGCTAAATCACATATGATGCCGTAGATAAACTAACAATTAAACTCGATCAGCTGATGCTTTTCCGCCATTTTGCCGCAAACCAAATTGCGAAATCGCCGTGAAGGGGTGATATTCCTAGGCATATCATGAAACGCCGCCATTTAATGATCTGACTAAGATTAACCCAGGCATATCACGATATGCTTTACAAAAGATGCGGCAGATCAATTGGAGCAATTTATTCGTCGAAATACCTAGCTTCATACAGGGCGCATCGTAAAATAATTGCATTTTTTACCACTGGTGGCGCTGCATTCAATGTGGCGCTGCGTTCGCCATTGTTGCCAGATCGTACCCATTAGTGCAGAGCAAATTTAAAAAATGTAGGTGCATATATACATATATATCATCATTATAACAAAATAGCAGTCAAACATTATTTAGTCAGATATTGACTCAGGAATACTGAGAGCTCTTTACCAAAACTACCAACACTATCCGCGAATATGTCGATCTGCGGGGCACGGATGGACAAGACATTACGAGTAAGAAGCTCTAGTGCCCGAGCCGTGGGCGAGTTAGTGGCGCGGCGGGTGCGCGCGGGGCACCCCGCGAACTGGCGCGCCGGGCGCCGCGCGGGCAGCGCGCTCAGGCCCTGGGGACTGGGACGCCACACCGGAACGAACAGGCCGAGTCCGAGTGTTGTTTATTATTACACCATAGTAGTGCACTAACAACAACAGTTTCCGCCTTAGCCCCAGTGTATCAAGTCCCACCATACCCGAGACGAAAAGCGAGGGATACAGGAGAGGGAATATCCATACTGCCTCTTATACAGGTATCAGGCGAATCATCTTTGGATTCTCTCCACTATTAACTGGTATTTTTCCTCGCTGAAGTCCCACGCTATGGCGCCAAACTCTAACTTACTGCAGACGTAAGCATTGTACAACAATATCATTTTCTCTGATTTTTTAAACTGCGCGGATACCCTCATTATGAACCCGAGCGTTTTCGTAGCGGCTTTATACATCTGTGTTATATGTGTACGAAAGTCCAGCTCCACATCCAGTTTGAGTCCCAAATCGGATATTTCACTGACTCTTCCAAGCGAAACGTCTCGAAGATGGTATGCAGCGTACACTGGTGAACGAGCCCTTCTAAAAGTGGTTTTACACTTAGATGTGTTAAATTGCAAGTTTTTAGCATCACTCCAATCTGCAACAGCCCTCTGGCACAGTCATCCCGTTCACTAATCTGCATGAAGAGCTTGAGATCATCTGCAAATAACAGGCACCTAGAGTTCCTGACGACCTTCGGTAGATCGTTGATAATCAGTAGAAACAGAGTCGGTCCCAACGTGCTGCTATGTCAGATAAACGTCAGTCCATACATTGTGTATGACCATTGGCCGACTATTCGACAGAGGGGAACGCCTGTTAATGGCTACTCCGTTTGGTTATATCCTCCTAGACTGGAAATGACAGCAGAATCAAAGACGTTTGCAGAATGCTCTTGCGTCATTTGCGTACAAGAATCTTATCAATCAATCAATCAATCAATATCATTTATTTGCAAGAATACTTAATTTTAGTTACAGGATGTTATTGTAGTATATTGAACAGTATTCTATCGTGATTAAACGATGCGCAAATTTTATAGTCCCTACATAACAATTAATTATCAGTCTAGCACATATGTTAGACTGAAAATAATTCTATTATTGAATTTAATTTTAATGCATGCAATAACAATTACAATTACGATTAATATATTTCACTTGGACTAATATCATATAATACATCACATTGGTTGATTATAACTACGTTCCATAACATTTATATTGAATTTGATTATTATAAGTATGTAATATTAATTATTCGCATTATTGTGCTCAATATACTCCTTGACACTATAAAAACAATGTTCTAATAGAAAGCTTGTCATTTTCTTCCTTAATTCAGTTGTGTTTAGACTTCTTAAATTGACAGGCATACTGTTGTATAGTAGGATACACATAATATACGCGTTATTTTTGTATATAGCCGTGTTGCATCTTGGCTGATATATTAGATTTTTATCATAGAGTAACTTATACTAGAGCGGTACTGTCATAGTAAATTTTATAACCCCAGTAAATTCACTGCCATCTGTCGACACACTTTAAAACTAAAAATGAAGATTTATAAAAATACGATAGAATGTATTTAAATATAGATAAATGATTTTTTTTATTTGCATTAATTATTTTTATGATTTTGACCCATGTTCTTTCACTGATATGCGTTAAAATTGTTAAATAACAAACGAAACCGTCAACGCCATCTATACGACTGTACGCCAAAACTAGTAGCGCCCTCTGAACGAAAATCAAATTTTCTTGATTTTCGAGGCACGTTTTTTCCTTAGACTGTATCCATCTATTACGGAGTTATATCTATCTTTGATCTTATATACAAACTGGATGTTGCGTGCCGAACTATGAGTTGAAGCCAGGTTCATTCACCTTTGCTCCTATGATCTATCTCTTTTCGACACTGTGATGTATTGCTAGGTTATTTATAAAAAAACCTTATTTTTATAGAAATACGAATTATCCGGCATCAACTAATTAATTTACTTTAAGCTAATTTCCACAGAAATTTATATTTTTCTTATAAAACTTTCTGCAATCAAATTTACTTAGTTTTCTTTGTATTATACAAAGAAAGGACCCAATCAAAATCCTCATTTCACCGGTATGCACCTCCTGCGTACTATGGCAACACTAATAATAAAAAAATATGGCCGATATGTCAGAATCACGTCAGAATTGTCAGAAGTCATTCACCAATTTAGAGGATTTTTTTCGTGAAATAATAGTTTTTCGTCGATTTACTTGGGTTATGCGCTATGTAAAGCATTGTAGGAGTAATGAGGGCTAACGCGTATGAATTCGCCGCTAGGGGCGCTAGTGTAGATGGTGGTCTTTTCCATAGTTCGAAATGTCAATTGTCACTTCAATGACTGACAGCTGTTCTTTAGTCTTTTGGACCACCACATGAATCTAGTATAACTGGATCGGTCATGAGGAGTGGGGGAAAATGACCGAACGGGATAGTCTTATGTATCTTTCAGTAGGAGTAGCAGAGAAAGCGCTGTTATTGTTTGTCCTTGTCATAGTTTCACTTTTCCACCGCTGCCACAACCGAGGTTGTGGCAAACAAATAAGTACGTGACATGTCATGTTTGTTCGTTGCTTGTTTAATTATCGTTGTTTTGTATGAAATTGTGCTTTCTCTTATGAAATATAGTAATGGTTAGCGTTTTGAATGCTTGAACTTTGATAAAATACTGGTGAATTGTTCTGTAATCGGCTGTAATAGTCGCTCTGAGCAAAAATATGAGATCATAACCTTTCACACGTAAGTACGGTATTTTACACCTTCCTCTTAATGCAATATGTGAGAATAACATCGTAAAATTACGTTACACTCAAAGCAATGTAGAATCAAACGATTTCAATAAAAATATCACAATTATTTACGCAAAATAACAAAACATTATTTGTAAAATTATCCGCCCAAATTACGTAGGTAGGTAAGAGTCTGAGGTCAGCCATTTTTAAACTTCTTCTTAATTTAGCTGCATAACAATAATGTTAGGGATACCAGATGAAAATATCATAATTTTATGGGTAATTTTGACCTCGAAGTTTTTTCGTACTTCTAATTCCAAAAAATAAATAAACAAATGTTGTGAAGATTAAATGTGGTGTACATTAATTGGTGTGATTGCGATTTGTGATTTCTTTAAATTAAAACCCATAATATATTTTATTTTACGTTTTATTTACTAAACATGTTTAGTTTTTAACCACCTGCGCGAATTATAGGAGGTATTTCATTGTTTATACGCCTAAAAAGAACGGCCCATTGACATTTTATTTAACAATTTTTTAATACCGTCAAACAAGCTAACTTTGCCTCCAGGGTAATCGCCCCAACGTGATATCAAATATTGGGGTAATTTTTACCAATATGGTATCCCCACGTTTATGACGTCATCTATGTCTATCCCTTACGGGCGCACGCGTATAGCTGGTCTATGTAATGCTAGGTCTATGGACCACCATCAACAGAGGCGCCAACTGGTGACCAAAAAAACGATAGCCCTCGACACCCTAAAGAGAGAGAGAAAAGAGAGAAGAGATGCAAGATCGGCGTGACGTAATTCAAGGTCATTTTTTCTGGCTTCAAAGGAATGTTCGGCACGCAATATCCAGTTTGTATATAATATAAGATTTTTGTTTGCCATTTGTTTGCCTATAGCGAGCGATAGAGAGGCAGATAACGACGTTCGATTTTTCAGTTTTCTGTAGGTTCGTAAGTTCGTAAGCGCTCAGAAAATCGCAAAACCTAATCTTCACGTTCTTCACACATCTTACTTCAAGAAAAGCATAAAAGACAAAACTGAAAACCGAAAAAAGTTAAATATCACGAATATATAGTGGGTCAAACCAATTTGTCAGTCAGTAACAACCAAGAAAATCATACTCATCCCTTTCTTTTGGACGCTAGTACTAGTGTAAGACAAAGATAGTATGATTCTCTCTGTCTATGTTTGAAATGAGGCAGTCCTTTGACAAACTTTAGGTAACTATAGTTGGTCAAGCAAACGTTTACAGTAGAAAAAGGCGCGAAATTCAATTTTTTATGGGACGATATCCCTCTGCGCCTACATTTTTTTAATTTGCCGCCTTTTTCTACTGACAAGATTTGCTTGACCAACTATAGTACAAAATTAAATATTATTAAATAACATTAAGTGCAGATACGAAACGCAATTATGGTATATTTATATTATCTGTGGTTTGTCAAGTCAACTGTCACGTCACGTCAATTCATTCGATTCGATGGGTGAGTGGCGTATTAGAGTGCGCGGTCAGGGCGCCCGCGGAGCCCGAGTTTCATGCAGTGAGTGAGAGGAGCAGCGGACCTGCCATGTGTCAACCCCAAAAGCCTTAACTACCTCTTCCGCTACCAACTAAACCTCAGCACTCGCATGGTAAGTGCATTAAACACCTTTTATTGACGTTCCCTCGAAAGTGCCCTAACAGGTATTCTTAGAAAATTACGAGTAATATTAATATTGTCATATTAACGTTCGTGCAAAATTGGTCTGACAAGTAATAAACTACCTTGTTGGCTGTATATTTATTCATACAACTCAGAGAAACGCTGATGCCTTAAAGTGGTGTTATACTTATTGGATTCAAATAAGCAGTTTTGTTTTCAATAACACTCCATCCTTCGCCTAAGTGGGAATTGCATCTGTCATTGTGTCACAACTTGCACAGTTGTTGCTTGTGCACGTCCCATTGTGGTTTTGTTATATTATTATATTTATTGAGTTGTCTGTGTATTATACAAGCACCAACACTATTTGGTTTCTTAAGACTGTCTGCAGACCACTGTCTGGGTGCATTGTTACTACTTATTATTATGCAAACAATTCAACATTTGTTAACACTTCAACATTGTTATCTATAAACTTCCTTCTTTATTGGTAATCTCATGGTTTATTTTTATTTATGACTCAACAATGGTAGTTTAGATGTATTTAATTATTTAGTTGTTTTCATATGGTATCGCTGTACTGGCTTGCACACATATCTCTTTTGGACCAACCATGTTATGAAAATTGTGTGATTTGGGACCACAACTCGGGCAGTAGAATTGTATCACTTAAATTTGTGTCCCTGTTTCTACACGTATAATAATAGTTTGGACCCCTTGATCGGTACCCAACACATCAAACTAGATGTAAGAGAGTATCAAATCTCAGAAAAACAAAACATTTTTTTATGTTGTTGAAATTGCTAAATTTATTTTCTTAAGAAATAAAAGTATGAAAACGGATTATATCGTGTATATTAAATTTATAATTCAACAACATTCCCCAAGCCGGCTGGTCCCCGAGGGGAAAATGACCAATACCCCCTAACCCTGAAAAAAGAAAATCAAGCAAAACAAAAAACCAGTAAAGACAACTTTCTACACGTGTGTACATTAAACACCAGAACACTTCGAACTCCTGAAATTCTAAACGAGCTAGAACTAGCATTATCAAACATAAAATGGGACATTATGGGCCTTAGTGAAGTTAGATGATTAGGAGAAAATATAGAGGATCATGGCAGCTTCCTTATGTAGTATAAAGGAGTAACACCGGGCCAATATGGCACAGGATTTTTAGTAAAACCAGAACTGAAACCCTACATAGAGGAATTTATTAAAGCGCAGCAGGAGGTTGCTGGACTACAATAACAAAAGAAAGGGATAAATGGAAAGAGTTAGGGGAGGCCTTTGCCTACAAAAGGCATACAGATGGAAATTAGATATATATATACATATATGTTAACAAATTGTACTTACAAAACACTTGTCTGAAATAAAGGCTATTATTATTATTTATTTATTTATTGATTAAAAAAATTACACAGCATTACAGTAGGTACTAATGCACTGCGAAATTTAGGACAGAAAGTAATACATACAAACAAGGTACAGTATACAATCTGGGACTAGGTATGACAATTTTTTTTTTACACAAATTCAAAGAAACGAGGTATATAAACAAAATAAAACAATATACAAAGAAATATTAATAACTAACTGAGGACGGACGGTCATCCATTGCCTCACAAAGGTTTTTGCATTCCTCACAAATTAGCCTCCAACTACCGGCAAAAACGTCACAGTCCGGAGCCGACTTGAGAAGTGCGTTGATGTAGTGCAAAGCGCGAAGCCGTGGTGATTGCCTGTACGCCGCAGTGCGCGCTTTAGGTGCAGCAAGTAAGTCGCGATGACGATGTCTAAAATTGAACTTTGCCTGAGACAGAGAAGGGACGCGGAGGCGCAACAGCTGCGAGACCAGCTGAGGGCGGTCTGTGTCCCCACGCAATATTCTGCACGCCCCGGTCATGAGTGCATAATTACGCCTCACTTCCAGGGAGTTAAAACCCAGAGTTCCAAGCAAATATTTTGTCGGGTAAAGGAAGGGATAGTACCCATAGATTTTTTTAAATACCTCATGGGGATTCCACACTCTGGACTCTGCCTCCAGTTTACTCCTAACTAAAGCGGTAAAGACAATCTTGATGACAAACAAATAATACATCTATGAACACCTTTCACCGGACAATCCGGACGTTTTTAGGGTTCCGTACCCAAAGGGTAAAAACGGGACCCTATTACTAAGACTCCGCTGTCTGTCTGTCCGTTTGTCACCAGGCACCAATGATGCAGGCTCATGAACCGTGATAGCTAAACAGTTAAAATTTTCACAGATGATGTATTTCTGATGCTGTATAACAATAAATACTAAAAAGTATGGAACCCTCGGTGCGCGAGTCCGACTCGCACTTGCCCGGTTTCTTTAATATATGACATCTATTACAGTTTATAATATTATACATCTAATTGTATATAAATTCAATATCTATCTAATTCATATATGAATTCAATATACACGATATAATCCGTTTTCATAGTTTTATTTCATGAGTAACTATCGTGGTAACTGAAGACAAAATTTTAATTTCTTAAATCATACATAATCAAAAACACTAAATCGGTTTAAAAAAATAAATAATCAGTTCATCTCTGTTTGGGAGCTATGAGGCAATAGACCAATGCACAGATTCACATTTTAAATCTAAAATCCATCCTCTTATATTTGTTTTTAAGTATTGAAGCAAAATGTACTTGATAGACAGGAAGAGTATTGGATAGTGTAGGTATTATATGGGAAATTGTATAAAATGTTTATAGGTAAAGAGGTTAGCGCTTAAGGAACGAATATCAGCCTACCAGTATTATGAAGTGCTTAAAAAGCCATTTTTTTTAATATTTTCTTCTTATTTAATATCTGCATTCAGTCGCAAGACTATAATCAGATTGGTTCAGGCTCAGATCTAATATAATAATAATATAATAAAAATATTTATTTCCAGTTAATGTTACAACAATAGGATAATTTTTTACAGCAAAGGTTTAAAATTTAGATGTTAAAGCCTAAGATTAACGGTGGTCTCCACACTAGGCAAAGCCTGTATCGTGGTTACCAGTTTAAAGATATGTACTTAAATATATCAATTTTGACTTTTTTTTTTTTTACATATATTGCCAATTACACTATGTATCTATTTATTTACATTACGTGAGCAAAAAGGTGCACAAGTTAATAGCAGGTAGGTATTTTAAAGTTTCATCTAAATGTAAATACAAAGGTTAGTGTGTGTGTGTGCATGTATGTGTGTGTAAGTGAATAATGTGTGTGTGTGTGTGTGCGCACGCATTAAATCATAGCAAGCAAATATAGCCCTACGAGTGAATTTGTTCTCTTGGGATCAGATACCAACCGAAGCCACTATCTACTACTATTACCTTACAACTTTTAAAATTTCTTCACATTCGTCATAACTCCAGGATACCAGAAGAGCCTGGATTTTCATTTTGGCTTGACTTAACCGACAATCTTTAATATTACAGGTTTTGAGTAATTTGTTGTATATGTGTGGAAACAGAAATGCTTTAAACCGTTTAGCAAAGGCAGATTTAACGCGCGGTTTCGGGACTTGGAATATTCTTTTCTGTGACATATTTGTCAGGTTAGATGAATGATTAGTATCTCTGTGCATGAGCATGGTAACACGTAAAATGAATAATTTTCTCACTGTCAAAACTTGAGCTTCACTATAAAGAGCATGTGTAGGATATCGTCGGGGTCTACGTAAGGAAACCTTAAGAACCGCCCTTTGAGCTCTTTCCAAGTCTATTAAAGTGGACTTAGCACAGCCACCCCACGCAAGAATGCAATAATCTAAAATAGATTGACACAGTGCCAGATATACCATTTTAAGTGTTTGTCCGTCTGTAGCGGCTCTTAGTAATTTCATTGTATAAATGAGTTTCCGAACCCTACCCGCTGTTATCGCGATGTGCTTTTTAAAATTAAGTTTCTCGTCTATTTCTATCCCTAAGTATCTTAAGGAGTTAGCTTTGTTAATGCTGTCACAGAGGCATGAGCAGGGTGAAGGGGCATAAACGTCACAATTTATAGCATGGATCTTAAGGTTGGCCATTGATGGAGGGGGGCTTGAAGACGCAGATTTATGGAAGCACAAGAATTTGGTCTTGTCTGGATTCAGAGTCAAAATATTTTGATCCAGCCACTGGGACAGCTTTTGGAGACCTAGCGTTGATACGTCTTTCACCTGATCCCAAGAGTGGCCATGAAAGACTATAGCAGTGTCATCTGCGTAGCAAAAGACTTCACTATTTGGAAGATCGAGAGACAAAACATCATTTATATATGCGATGAACAGCGTTGGGCCGAAGATGCTACCCTGGGGAACCCCATATGATACAGGCATTGGCTCACTGACTAGGCTACCGATTTTAACGCGCTGGTCTATATCTATATAAGCCCTTTATCCTGAACTCAGATTTTTCTTCCTTTCTTAGGTAGTTTTTTTTCTATTTTTGTTATAATATGTCTCTAAGTTCAGTGTCCTCCTGGCAAAGGCCTCCTCTAACTCCTTCCATTGCTTTCTATCATTCACTACTCTTCTCCAATTGGACCAGCTGTCAGTTTGAGTCGTCTTCCCACCTCTTGTACTGTCTTCCTCTATTCCTTTTACCATCTCTAGGATACCAACTGCTACATGTGTTACTATCTTACTCCATTTTTCATGTCTGTTCCTTAGCATATGCCCAGTCCACCTCCATTTCAGTTGATCTATCTTTGAGAGTACATCTGTTATGCCCGTTTTTGCTCTTAAGGTTGTATTTCTGTGTCTGTCTTGTCGTTTGATTCCCATTCCTCTCCATTGCTCTTTGACAATGCTCGAGCTTTTCTCTATGATGTTTTGAGAGTGACCAAGTTTCGCAGCCATAGGTGAGGCAGGGCAAAATGCAGGTGTTAAAAACTTTCTTTTTGGTGCTATTACTGAGGTCAGTGCATTTCATCACCTGACCAGTACTTCTTCCAACTACTGGCTATCCGTCTTTTAATTTCCTTGGTTGTCATATCTTTATGGGAGATTATACCATAAAGGGCCATTGCCCTACTTTCCCTTAAATATCCAGCACCTATCTATCTATCTAGCCCTTTTATTCTGAGCTAGAGTATGTCCCGTAGCTCAGTGTGCCGCTTGGCAAAGGCCTCCTCTAGCTTTTTCCATTGAGGTCTGTCGTGGGCCACTCTTCTCCAGTTCGGACCCGCTGTGAGTTTGAGTTCATCCTCCCATCTTGTTCGAGGTCTCCTCTGGCCCCGTGTACAACCTCTTGGATACCAATCCGTTACTATTTTGCTCCATTTTTCCCGCCTACCTCTCAACATGTGGCCAGTCCATCTCCACTTCTGCTGATCTATTTTAGTGAGTATGTCGGTCACTTTTGTTTTTTGTCTCAGGTCTTCATTTCTCACTTTGTCTAGTCTGCGTGTTCCCGTCATACTTCTTTCCATTGACCTCCGGCAGTACTTAAGCCTGTCTCGGTGCTCTTTGTTGAGTGCCCATGTCTCACATCCGTATGTAATGCAGGGTAAGATACATGTGTTAAATACTTTTCTTTTTATGGTAATGCTGAGATTAGTGGACTTCATGACTTCCTTCATAGACCAATATTTTTTCCATCCATTGGTAATTCTTGTATTTATTTCTTTCTAGTGAGGTCTACCGGAGATATCAGTTGGCCAAGGTATGTGTACTCTTCTACATAATCTAGTAAGGTCGTAATTATTTTAATTTCTTTTTTTTATTGAATTGGTTATTAATTTAGTTTTTGTGGTGTTCATCGTTAAGCCAACTTTTTTGCTTTCCTTGCATAGTGACTCGATCATATCTTGCAGTTTCTTTGGATCTTCTTCAAATAATACAATGTCATCTGCAAATCTAAGGTGGTTCAGTTTCTTGCCATCTATGTTCAGACCCATGTGACTCCAATCTAGTTTGCGGAAAATGTTTTCAAGGACTGCAGAAAATAACTTGGGGGACATTGGGTCTCCTTGTCTTACGCCTCTTTTTACTCTAAACTCTGGGCCAATTTTTTCCAGTTGAACTCTTGCTTTGCTGTTTTTATATATAGTTTTGATGACGTTAGTATATATCTCCGGAATACCTTGACTTGACAAACTTTCCTCCATGGCTTCATGGCTTATTGTTGTTTATTATTCAAAAACATTGTAATTACAGCGTTCGCCAATACATTACAATCTTAATACTAACCAATATTACTTAACCTAATACATTAATTAATACATCGATTCAAATATTCGTTTACATTGTTCTATAAGCTGTGACCACTTGGATGCGAACACGTCAATGTGCGGTGCCACATTAACACTCTCAGCGCCACGTGGGCCGCCGGCGGCCCACAAATTTTCGAGTACAGTAGGCCACTATGATTTTTGAATAACTTTATCAGCGGGCCACGTCGTCCGCCGGCGGCCCACAAGCATACGAGTGCAGCAGGCCACTATATTTTTTTAAAGATTTTTCGGGCAGGCGACGAGGTACGCCGGCGGCCCACAAAAGTTCCAGTGCCGCAGGCCACTATGATTTCTCATCAGTTTTAATTTGCTTTATCAGCAGGCCATGTGGGCGGCCAGCGGGCCAAAGTGTAAACTTTACCGGCAGGCCACGTGGTACGCAATGATCCCACAAAAATTGAATTACCATCCTTTCATCTTGCGACTCCTCTTCTCGTATAATGCAGATGCAGAATAGGCACACGCGTGGTACGGCGTCAATAATAGGTAACTTTCCTTCTTTTTTGAAATAATGCAATTCTATTTGTGTCATTTGAGGGAACACCCAAATATTCTGAAAAATGTTTTTCCGATTTTTATAACCACGATTTTCATAATCCCGATTTTTTGTAGGTCCGAAATAACAAAATTACGATTTTAAAAAACACGATGGAATAAAATTACGAATGTGCTACTTCCGAAAACTTAAAATCCGATTGTCATTTGACCGAAAGCTTAAAGTTCCGATTTTACACTTTTCCGAAAATATTTTTTTCCGAATTCTTAAATTTCGAAAAATCATTGTCCGATCGGAAATAAAATAATTCGGTATTCAGAAATTCGGACTTTTGTAAGGTTGGAAAAATTTAATCCGTGATATTCAAATGAAGACTCACATTTTAGTAATGGTTACAGGTCGTGCCTGTCGTGCCGCATCGATTTTCGGTGGTTAAATTCGGCATAAAATATTTTTGGCATAAAAATTCGGCATAAATAAATTCGGCAGAACTGCGACCCTCAAGATAACGAACTGTTGCTAGAAAAGTGGGTTACGTTAGGTTAGAACTATGACCTCCAAGAAAAAGAATTGTTGCCAGAAAAGTGGGTTAGGTTAGAACTGCGACCCTCAAGAAAACGAACTGTGCCAGGAAAGTGGGTTAGGTTAGAACTGCGACCCTCAAGAAAACGAACTTAAACAATATATTCGGAATATCGTTATTCGGAAATTTAAAAATTGGGATATTTAAAATAGGAATCACGTGAATCACGTCAATTCGGAATTATAAAATTCGGAATAAAATTCAGAATACGTGATTTTTAAAATCGGAAATGTTAAATTCGGCGTTTGTCACTGTCGGAATTGCTATAATCGGCATTATGTAGTTCGGAATATAAAATTTCGGAATAATGGCAATTCGGAATTCGTGATTAATAAAATCCGAATTCTTATAATCGGAATTATGTGGTTCGGACTTTGCAAAATTCGGCTTTTCGGAAATATAAATCTTCGTGATTTTAATCATTCGTAATTACGGCAGTCGGAATTTTGATGGGTCGAACATTTAAAAATCGGAATGTTGAAATTCGACATTCTGAAATTCGGAATAATATTTTTCGAAATCATGTAGTGTATCCGTCATTTAAAGCTCAACCAGATATTTCATTTGTTTTCATTTAACAAAATCGACGGTCTCTTTAATGGCGTTGCCCTAAGTTTTGTGTTATCAAGGTGCCAATATATTACGAATTTACAATGCCCAGGTTAGACGTGGGTAAATACCTACTAGAATCAAATTTGAGTTCATAAAAATAAAACTAAGAACGTGCGAAGACATTTGTATTTTTTCAAAAAAATCAATTTAATGACAACATCAATTAATGAATAGATTAATTCTGGTCTATAAAAAATTTCAATAGGTACTACAAGTAATTAAGGAAATTTAGTCTAAAAACAAAAGGGGTGATCAACCCTCCCCAGTTTCCCCTATGTGTGTGTGTGCACTGGCTTTACATGCTACGAGCTGGGGTGGGGAATACAATTTTTTTTTTCTATAAACTGTGCATACGAGTATATCCACGCGGATTTACAGTGTTGGTTTACGCACGTGTCCGTCCAGTCGCGTGAAAATTTTTTGAATGCCGGGTTCAAAAAAATTGGCCAATAGAAATTTTGGCCTGCTGTGTTAAAACTTTGACTTGTCAAGGAAAATGTATTAGGATTATGAATTTCTGCTTTTGGTACGCCGGCGACCCACATGGCCTGCGGGTAAAGTTGTTAAAAAATCATACTGGTCTGCTACAACAGAATCAATGTGGGCCGCCGGCGGCCTACTTGGCCTGCCGGTAAAGTTACTAAATATCACAGCGGCCTTCAGGACTCGATTTTTTTGGGGCGGCCGGCAACCCACATGGCCTGCCATAAAAACAAAATCGTTTGTTCTATGGCGCTGAGTGTTAAGCACAGAGTTGAGCAGCGTGAGTGCGGTGTGTAGCGGCGCTTGGCGCAGCAGCCCGCTGCGCGCGGGCGGCGCTGCCAGCAGCCGCACGCTGCGCAGTCGCCCGCGCGCATCAGGTGCATACAGTCTTACCACCTCACGCACCAGATCTACACAATCCACCCTATTATGAATGACGCCTAGGGCGAGCTTCGCTACTTATGCTATTGAATGCCTTATTGTAGTCTATGAATGCCATGTATAGAATTTTGTTGTATTCATTATATTTCTCCACTACCTGTTTTACTGTGTGGATGTGGTCTAATGTTGAAAAATGTTTCCTGAAGCCAGCTTGTTCGATTGGTTGGTTTTCATCAAGTCTTTTAGTTATTCGATCCAGTATGACCTTCGAGAAGATTTTATACAAGTTGGACATCAGACTTATAGGCCTGTAGTTACCTATGTCTTCCTTTGAGCCTTTCTTATGCAATAGGATGATGTGTGATGTTTCCCATTGTTTGGGTATCCATTGGCTAGTTATTATTCTATTGAATAGTTTTGTGCCAGGCGACATAGTCCGGCTTAAGTAATGGGATGGTCAGTGGATTTGGGTGCATGGTCAGGCGATCCTTGGAGATATCCATATAGCGTTTTGCCTCTTCAAGGACAGTTTGCATTTCTAAGTATTCGTGGATTTCACTATTGCGAGTGAACCAAGGTGCAGCGTACAAATTCAATTCAATTATTTAATTCGAATCATTTTGATCCATATAGTGTTAGTAAGTACAACAAAACTTAAAATGAATTAAGGTTAGTGACATACAATTACAATTCACAAAACACACACATAAATTATAAAATAAAATACAATAACAAATAGAATAAAATCTAGGAATCTAGATGCACCATTTCTCATAATCTGTTGCGGCCACATGTAGACTGTTCCAGTGTTTGAGTAATGGTGCATCTATCTTACCTGCCAACGTTTTCAGGATACTATTGTTACTGCCACACAGTCTCCGCATAAGTGACGCCGATCTGTTGCGTATAATCGCAAAAAAGTCGTCCGTGTGCGCCTCCTCGAACATTCCGGACGCACTACAGTGACGTGGCAGTCCCATCAGCATCCTGAAAACGTTATTGTACTGTATTCGTAGAGCATTGTACGCTCGCTGCGTATAGCTGGCCCACAGGCTGCAGATATAAAAAGATTGGCAGAATGCCTTAAACAGTGTCTTTTTCACGTCTTTATTACACCTAGCAAACCTGCGCGCTAGCATATTTCCGCGCACGGCCAATGCTCTACGCTCCCTCTCTATGTCGAGGTCATCCTTGAGGTCCTCGGTAACCCAGTGACCAAGGTATTTGAACGTTTTAGTGACCTTGAGAAGTTCCCCTCCCAAGGTCACAGGGGGTACTGTTTTGTAAGATTTTCTTCCTGCTTTGAAACAAAACCCTTAAAATATTATTTTGGGCTCTTTGAAGGCAGAGGATGTTTGCATGCAAAAAGCCAAATGAGAGAGTTTTAGTTAGCAACGGCTTTGGTAAGCAAAGCCTTACGAAATACCCCTTCCAAAACCCTCGAAAGGGATACCGAACCGGTCCCTGCACTATGGCTATGAACTTCACCTGACAAAATATTACCTCTTCACACAAAATATCTCCATCAACTAAGTTCATAATAAGTCTAATTAATAAATAAATAAATTTATCAATATTACGGGACCATTTACACGTGTCCCAGAAATCATCCCGTAAGGGTGTAAAAAGGGGGAAAGGGGGTGGAATAATTTCTTAGAAAAATACTATAATACTTTTATCATTTAACTATTCGGAAGAAACAAAGAATGTTTATGCATTTTGAATAGGGGGTAATCAATAATAAAACCGGCCAAGTGCGATGCATTTCTCTTTCTATCTCTTATATAGGGTCATTGTCCACGTTTCACTTCCATAAAGATCCAGATGTACACCTTAATCAGTAGCTTCTTGCTTCTACATGACAAACGGGATTTCAATAGTTGTTTCTTCAATTTATTTGTCTTATGATAATTTTATTACAAGTCTAAAGCTGCCTAGTCACCATTAGGTACAGCTCCAACTGCAGTTAATCCTAACCTAACACAGGAAAGTCTTCTAAGAATCTCAATGAAATAATTAGTTTCATTCGCATTAGGCTCAAGGCTGGTTATGAAGATCACGTAACACATCGAACGGTGTAAATCAGTCGGTCACGGCGGCACTTTCGACGGCGATATGTTATGTTTAGGAACCTACTCTTATTTCATAATTCGCCTTAGTTAATTTTACTGCTTTTGAATCATGAACGTCCTTCTACTCCTCTGACCTCTAAAGGCAGATAATAATCATTAAAAAACCTCGCTTTATAGGATGATTCCGTGAATTAATGAAGTGATGATTAAACCTGCGTGACGGTACCCAATCATTTAAATGTGTTATACACGACTGAGATAAAGGTGAAGGCGCCGAGTTTAAAGCGGAAACTTCGCACAGGTACAGGAGACTATAATTGATGATTGATTGGAATGAAGTTTTTTTCTTTCATAAACCACGACGGCGGCAAACAAGTAAACGGCGCGAATGATCGCATCGGATCCATATAACGCTCACCCTATATCCTATCGCGCGCGAAATTATGTTCTCTTTTTAGATTCTACTTAAAGTGTAATCTACAATCTAGACTTGGCTATAAAACTTCAATTAGTCACTGCCTTCTAGATCTTTTTTTTTAAATTATTTTACAGGACCTTTATACTGTTGTACATATCGGCCCTATTAAGTCCGCTTCTTATAATTTCAGAACAACTATAATCTATTTATTAAGCCTAACTTAAGCCAATCTATACACCGTTTGTGCCGTGTCCGATGTTGGGTTACCAAGAATATGTATAAATGCACCGATCTAGATCTTTGGTGCGCCGTGCGGCGCGTTTCAGTGCCAGCACAGAATAACTAATAGTACTGGTCATAGTAGGTACATACGTCGCGACCGCGACCTCAACTATGTATGTAATTAATACCTAATACCTCCAATACTAGTTTGACTGTTATTATATATTTGTACAGCTATTATTGTAAAAAGTATAAACCACGATGGTCAACGTAGACGGCGGTAACGGGACCCCGCCTTTCATTTTCAATTGGCAATAAACACGCGATTACTCATCCACATAAACTTAACATAACTATCAATCAATCAATCATAATTTATTATTGAGTTAGTAGCTGTTGCCCACGACTTTAATTGTTTAATAACACGACGTGAATTAATTTCCCGAAACACACTTTCAGCCCCTTTTTAACCCTATTACTCGTAGGGACTGAATTTTCTAAAAACCAAAAAAAAATCGTATTTTCTAATATTTTATGTTCCTACTAATTTCAAGTCCCTGCTCAAATCGTTTCCGTTACAAAATTTCAACCCCTTTTTAAATTAACCCTATTAGGGAATTATTTTTCAAAAACGCTGAAATTACTTTTTTCGTATTTTATGAAAATGTCTTATTACGAAGTTTCAAGTTCCTAACTTAATATACAACTTGATACCCATACAAATTTTCATCCTCTTATTCATTCATTCTTTTCATTTTCATCTCCCTTTAGGGGATGGATTACCAAAACGCCGAAATTACTTTTTTTTTGTAAATATTCCTTTTTACGAAGTTTTAAGTTCCTAGTTCAAAATAAAACTTGTTCCCCGTACAAACGTTCATCCCCTTTTTAACCACCTTAGGGGTTGAATTTCCAAACACGCTGAACTAACTTTTTTTTTTTTTTTCATTTATAAAAAAATACCTTTTTACGAAGTTTCAAGGTCCTAGCTTAAAATAAAACCTTAACGCCATACAATACAATCGTTCAACCCCTATTTTAATCCCCTAAGGGGTTGAATTTTTCAAAATCGCTTCTTATCTCTTGTACACTTTATAAATGCAACCTAGTGTGCATAATCCACCTTTCTAGCTTTTGTAGTTTCGGCTCTGCGTTAAGGAATCAGTCAGTCAGGACACACGCATATATGTACATGTATTCTGATGCGCATTTTCTCGGCTAGTACAATCATACCTACACGTTGTATACGGCAGTCTACCATATACGAATGGGAAATACCCTGCAATCTAGCGATAACCTTATCACGTCTACATCTCTTTCATCTAAAATTCCCGTTATTAACATTCGTACTTACAAATATGCGTAAATGTTTTTTGATATTCATGGGTTTCCCAGTGATGTCGGTTTGTTGACGCACATTAAATAGCCCGAACTTCGTAGCTTCGCATAGTCTCACATTCGTGGTTCCCTTACAACTGTCAAATGCATTGGTGAATCCAACACTCTCGCGCTCCGCATTTGTAAATGAATATCTGGAAGCCTTTAACATTCTTGCAAACCTTCACACGAAATACGAATCTTCGGACGATTATGAGTGGCCCGAGTAAACGTAAAACAGCATCGCTTAATCAAATAGTCACAATTATGCACTAAGAGAGCAAAGTTAGTTTTTGCTGCGAGTGCTGATTTGCCCGTGGAAGCGAAAGACACTACGAGTATAATAGAGTCCCCTTGTTCAAGCTGCCGAGATGGAAAATACAGGAAAAATAACACTACGAAACTCCGGGGCACCATCGAAAGGGATATACCCTCGTCACGTGCGTGGGCATGGAGTCCTTTGTCGATTGTCGATAACAGCCCTCAGGGACACGTCACCGACCCATTATCAAATTTACAGTGAAAATATGATAAGGCTATGTAAAATATGAATAAATTACTGTTTTTCGCCTTATTAATTTTGATATGATAACATAAATAGCACCGATTTTACATAATTAGGAAATACTTAAAATTTAAAATAGTTTTTGCAATATTTTGACGAAGCATCGGATGATTATATGCAAGTAGGGCGCGACGGCAGCAGCGGGCTCACGGAGCTTTGGTATTTGATTTATCAGTTGCATATCTGTTATAATTATCACCCGCATATTAAAGTTATTTAGGCAGAGGTCAGATCCACTCCATTATTTACAGGCCCTTAGGGCTTAACCGTGGTAACTCAGGTTTAACCGGTTAACCCTGGGTTAGTGGGATGGTGCAAGTGGCGCATAGGCCCACTAGTGGCGCTTAGTGTATTATATAATAGACATCAGACACGCAATTGAGTTGGTAAGAGATTTGATTATTCTAGCTTGGCGGGATATTCAGCAAGGCGATTCACAAGAAAAACTCTTGGCAGTAGCTGCTGGATCAGTTATAAATTGTAAATTCTGATTAGGTACATATTGGTAGTTGTTACGAGCTTATGAGCCTGTATCACGCGCTCTGTGCTGCGCCGACGGATGAATATAAATTCGTTTATGAGTACTATGGTTGCTAAACCGGTGACTTACCATCTGCCTTCTTCCGCGGCACGTCATGCGGCGTCAGCACGCGTTACCCAACCCAATGCTGAGGTGCCGCGATATGCGCATTCTCCCTTACGCAAGCATTGTAACGCCTCGCCATTGAGCTCGAGTTGCGACGTCCCTTTAAAATACTACATTAATTTACACTTTTATCATAGTGCAAATTGTCTATGCGTGGTCTATTGCCTTAATTTGGCTAACTCTGCGGCCTCTGAGAGGCAGGGAAACTGCTGCGCAATTGCAATGGTGGTATTAGTATTACCACTGCACACCTAAGGCCACTTGTACATTACACAGAGTAACGCGTCTTACTTCTACTTAGCGCCGAGCGACGCTCTCCTCCTTCGAGCTCAGAAATCTAGGTTTTTAATAACCATTAAATATTGACACCTCTTCCCCCATCATCTTTTGCAAGGCAATTTAACTGACGGTAGGTATTATTAAGGCTTCTGTAGAGATCAGTTCGATGTACCTACCAGCGTTTAACTCAAGGACATATCATTGATAAGATAATAGGAAAACCCCCGATCTCGCGAAACTTTCGCTACTAAGACTGTGCGTCCTGTCGTACAACTAGGTAGGTACAGTCGAGTTCATAAATATGTGTACATTTCTTCACCTTAATCCATTGCAATAAGGTGAAAAAGTGTATACATATTTATGAACTCGACTGTACTAGGTATTATAGGTACTGTAAACTCGTACATTTATATTTGATTTTTGTATACGTGTGTTCCGTAGCCGAAATGGCAAAAACTCTTATTATAGGTATAGTTTTGTCACGTCCGTCTGTCTGTCTCTATGTCACAGTAATTTTATTCTTATACTATGTATTAGATTTAATATGAATAATTGACATGTTGTAGGTACGAGTATGTAGATGTAATTCGCATGCCGGTACTTATATTCGTATTTAATTCCAAACAAACCAAACATTGTAAAATATATGTGTGATGGTACGGAACCCTCGTGGCGCTATTCGGACTTTTTATAAATATCGGCCATAAGTATAGAATCTCGTACAGTCGTAGTCGCGCAACACTCCATCTCTTGCGCAATTCGCCAGCGCGCAGCGACCACGTGTAGCATTCTACGTAAGGAATTATAACTATAGTTTATTTATGGAGATAAATGAGTCAACATTGTTTCCGGTAGGTACTTACTGCAATCTTTTCATTTTACCGAAAATAAGCACCGCGCAAACAGATCCCTGATGCTTATCAATGTTGCTAACCGTTTGTAACTAGCAATTACATTAGACAATTAGACAGTCACTCGCAAATAATCTAAGCTCAGACATCAACCATATACAAGGTGGCTAAAAAATAAGTGCATTCCCGTTGCCAGGGAGGTTTTGAGATTATACTGAGCAACTTTTACTATGGGACCAACCCAGAAATCGCGAAATTAAAATTTGGCTATTTCATATTACATTTTGGCTGGTCCATTTTCTATGGGAGGGTAAATATTTTTTTCGCGATTTCGTGGTTGGTCCCATAGTAAAAGTTGCTCAGTATAATCCCAAAACCTCCCTGGCAACGGGAATGCACTTATTTTTAGCCACCCTGTAACATGACTACATAATTCGATTAAAGAGCATCTAATAAGCACGACTGTTTGCATTTATTGCGTGATCGAGGTGTGTGTAAAAGGTGCAAATAAAGGTGATTGCAAGATCTGATTTGTCAGTCAAGCCCTGATATGCGTCCTTAGTTATCGCGCGGCGCGAGTAGCAACGGGCTCTAGGCAATTAGCAGCGCGGAGGCCGCCGGCGGGTCCGGTGTCGAGTGTGCCGACACACGATCCGAGGCCGATCTGAGGCCGTGCCGCCGTATCAATATCCAGTCCAGTGCACTCCGACTCCGTACTGATTACGGCAAATTGTTATCCCTAAAATAACCACTATTTTCTCACACCTAAAAGTCATCCTCACCTTTGTTCAAGAAGCATCTTGTGAGAGTCCTGGAAGTTTTCTTGCTTATTAGTTTGATTTTATATGGATCAATACTAAAGAGATTTAAGATCTACTGATTCGAGGCCATATATTGAGTCACAATTAGTTTACAACAAAACTAACGGCATTCTACGTATCGTGATATGAGAATATATTTTCAACAAAAAATACGGCAGTGTGGCTCGACAGGCACATACAAGTGAGGTGCGTCATCGTCCGTACTCGCGCTGTTCTCCGGCCGCAGTTTACGAGGATATATTAAAATATATCCCAGAATATATATTCTACATTTATTTCTATGACAATTAACTGTTCAAGTCAACCTTAGAAAATGCGCCCATGAGTTATTGCGACTAACTTACTTACTTACATGTGTTGTGTTCATGTGCATTATTTACTTCGGAGTTGTTACATGTACTTATGGTGTTTATTTCAGGTGTGCCGGTGTCCCCGCGCCCCCACTCGCGCCCCTGGAGTGCACCATGGGCGTGCTGGGCGCGCTGGGCGTGCGACGCGCGCCCGCCGCCGCGCTGCTGGCGCTGGCCGCGCTGCTGCTCCTGCTGCTGGCGCGCCTGCCGCCGGGCGCGCCCGCACGCCGCCCCCCGCCCGCACCGCAGCCCGCCGCGCCGCCCCATTTCAACCGCACCGCCGTGCCCGTACACGTACACTCGACTCCCAACTCTACTGCGCACCAATCGCCGGCTTCCGAAGCGCAACCGCCTCAACCTCCGCCCAATAAAACTGAGCTCGTGAAAGGCAAAAAGGCATCCGCCGAAAAGGAGAAGAAACCCCAAACCGAGGGCCCGCTCCCGCCGGGCGCGGTGCTAACCCGCGATCTGTACGTAGCGGGGCACACGCGGCCGCACCCCGAGCTGTGCCCCGCGCTGGGCGCGCGGCTGAGGCTCGTGATCTTGGTGTCGTCCGCCCCGTCGCACGCGGCGGCGCGCGAGGCGGTGCGGCTCACGTGGGGGCACGCTTCGCAGCGCACCGACGTGGCGCTGGGATTCGTGCTGGGCGCATCGCCGCCGCAGTACCACGCGGCCCTGGACCGGGAGGACGCGCTTTACGGCGACATCATCGAGGGCCGCTCCGTCGACAGCTACTCGAACCTGACGCTTAAGACGCTGTCGATGCTCGAATGGGTCGACACGTATTGCCCGCGCGCGCCGCGGCTGCTCAAGACGGACGACGACATGTTCATTAACGTGAACAAGCTGTTGCTGTTCGCGGAAGCGCCCGGACGACGGAACGCCACCAATACCGTGTGGGGCAAAGTAGCACGGCGCTCGCGACCGGCCCGGGCGCCGCGCTCCAAGTATTTCGTACCGCCGGCGCAGTACCCGGGCAGCGTGTTCCCGGACTTCGCTACGGGTCCCGCGTACTTAGTGACGGCGGACGCGGTGCCGCGGCTGCTGCGCGCGGCGCCGGCGGCGCGCTACCTGCGGCTGGAGGACGTGTTCGTGACGGGCGTGCTGGCCTCGCGGCTCGGCGTGCGCCGCGTGCACGCTCCAGAGTTCTACAACAAGAAGGTGGCGCCGCACCCGTGCGCCGTGCAGCGCGGCGTCGCTATCCACATGGTGCGCTACCACGAGCAGTTCGACCTGTGGCGCAAGCTGCTCGACGGCAAGACCAAGTGCGCCAGCTAGCCCCCACGCCGACCCTGAATCGAACTAAACCGAAGTCAACTTCGTCAGATAGTCGAGCACCCGTCTAGTTGCCAATGTGAAGAAAGTAAACAAATAAGTCGAACTAATTTATATTTTTTTATTTTTCTTTTTTACAAAGTGTCCGATGCGTGTGGGCGCCGGCGCCAGACGCGGCGCGTCGACGCACCTTGACGCGCCGCGCCCGCGCGCTTACTTATGTCAGTGTTAGTGTAAGTAGCTAATGTACTTAGATATACGTATTTAAAAGTAAGCTTTATGGACGTATTAATATGTATAAGATTGAATGTTGTATTTTGTCGAATTTTATTCCAATTCTAATTTTAGACTGACCTGTTGTTAGGAATCTCGTTTTATGTGGGAAGGAAAGGGAGGGGAGGAAGGGAAGGAATTGATGAACCGGGAATACTCAGCGTTGTGATCGCGATCGGAGATCTGCCATGTTGTGTTGTGATTGTGATGTCTCCGCCATCGGCTGCTATATTTTCTGAATAGTTTATGCCGCGACGGCGGTGCGCCCGAACCGCCAGGTGTACATAGTCACGTTACATATTAAACGTATACTGTCACAGTTGGCATTTTATTTCATTACATCCTGTAGGTAATTAGCTTAAAAAGAAGAAATAAAATAGACTTAATAACAATGCATATATGATAGTGCCATGGTGCCACAGAGATTTTCATGCATTCATTATACTTTCCTAGTCCAATATTAAGTTTAGAAGTTATAAATAGCAAATTACACGGCACATTAGTATGGTATATGAAGCATGGGTTAATTAATGCAGGGCCAATTTTTATTGGCGCAAAAGGTTAATGTGAAGTTTTGTGGCGTTATTCGATAACGTAAAGTTAAAATTACAATGCACCTACAGATACAGGTTTGTTAATATAGGCCGTAAGCTTATCGTTTTGAATATAATATAGGGAGGTTATGATATAGATGTAGATAAAATACCTTTACAGTACATCTGGTGCTCCATTACGACCCCCTGTGCTATAATAAGCACATAACGTAACTACGTCGAAGATTTAAAGGGCCATATGTACTGTAAAACGTACTATTAGGCCAAGCAACGAGAAGGTATAGAGGGAAATGCTTGGAACACAATTTTTGACTTCGTAACTTTGGACTAATTATAGGAGGTGAACATATCAAAAGTCCCGGCCGTAGCATTTGAGCCAGGGGAAGGGGGTTTGACGGTCCCATTTTTTGGTTTTTCACATATCTTGGAAACTTTTCGTATTAGCGACATGATTACTTATACTAACCGAAAGCTGATTAAATTTGCTACAAGTTTAATTTAGTCATGTTTTCGAAATATCCTCTCTTCAAAGTTTATTTGGGGCTGTCATTGGGTACGAAACCCTAAAAAATTTTTTTTTTACTTTGAAATGGTGTCAATGTGATACCATAAATGAATTCAGCACCCCCGATTTATACAAAAACGATACCAAACACGGCCTAGCAGCTTCACTGATGTAGATAATCAAGATAAAATTGAGAGCCTTAAATAAACTTTGAAGAGAGGATATCTCGAAAACTATTCAAGATATCGAAAAACTTGACGTTATTAAACATGTAACAAATTTAATCAGCTTTTGGTTTGTGTAGTCAAAGAGAATATATAGGATAGAGGGGTACTTTCATAGTAAATTTGGTAGTCACACTTAACCCATTCAGGGCCAGCGACCTAGCGTATGGGTCATTCTCAAACAGTTCCGCAGGGCCAGTGACTCACATGTGAGTCATGAATAAATTCTGTTTTAAAAATAAACGAAACGTAATTTGACGTAATAACGTAAGTATCATATAAGCTAACAACCATTTCTATAAGGTATATTAGGACAAAAAATTATAAACACGTTTTTTTAAAAGAAAACAGGGTCTTAAATATTCAAGTTTGGTTTACTATCAATCCAATATAGTATAAATACTGAAATACTGTACTTTTATGTCATAATATTTGGTGATCGTTGTATTGTATCTTACCACTAATAATCATGTTAGGATTCTTGTTTTTCGTTTCAATATAAAACAAGGCGGTTAAAACGTCGCCACTAACTAATAGGTATTGTTTTTATCGTAACAGTGTGTGACAAATATTTACAAATTTTCAAAACATCTTCGTGGTTTCTACGGCAGATTAGAAAGAAGTACTATAATACATTTTAAGTGCTCTATTGTTACTAATATTAAGATAATGGCGTTTACCAAAACAACAATAATGACCGACCAGGTGTAAGCTTATCGGACACACTAGGACAGTGAACAACTAAACAATGCATCCGAGCGGCGGTATTATCTTTCATGTGGTCTCTTAGAGTTCAAGAAGTGATTCACCCCATCCCCCCTATTAGAGATGTATGTTGGAGTAACATGGGAAATATTATTTAGTCACGATTTATTCTCTGGCGACTTGGTCGTGTATTTAAGTACAATGCTCTGTCACGGGGAATGCACTTATTTTTTAGCCATCCTGTATATAAAAATTTTTATATTTAATTATGTGTACAAAACGCGAGGGTTTAAAGTGTTATATTTTTAGTTTTAATCGTGTGTCGATAGATAGCAGTAAATTAACCCATTCATGGCCAAGGACCGCCGAGCGTACACAATACGCCGGGCCACCATACAAACCGTTTTTTGCTAAAACGCATGGCTCAGCTTATGGGTCTCGAGCCTGGCGCGAACGGTAAATAAATCGCCGCTTATGAAGCCGACCAGTTGAACAACATTATGCATCATTTTTACTAACCACCCTTTTTCTGTGCCTATCAAAAAAAAACTAATTATTGCAGTTTGTAGGAATAAACATTTTTACTTTCTACAAGCTTTTAATGTCAGACCAAGCTAAGTTGGCAGCGATGTTGATAGCCCAGCCTGTGCAAGTGTTAAGTTAAACGGCGGTGTTAAGTTAAAAGTGAATATTTTTTGTAATCTCTATTCTGTTTCTGTGTACATCATGACAGGGGTTCCATACTACAGAAGCAAATTCTAAGCGACTTCTGACATAGCTATTATAAAGTAACTTATACGTCAGGGGTCTTCGAAAGGGTTTTGCAACGCGAAGAATAAAGCATAACTGTTTATATGCTTTATTTAGGATATTATCGATATAAAGATTAAAGGTTAATTTTGTATCCATTATTACACCCAGATCACGTATATTATCCCTCCGAGTTAAAGTACTTCCACATAACGTATAATTGTGTAATATGGGCTGTTTTTATCGTGTAAATGTGATTACGGAACATTTGTCATTATTTAAAAAGAGGTTATTTTGAGCGCAGTAATCCTCAAATCTTTTCAGATCGTCTTGCAAATCGAAACAGTCAGTGTGCGTTTTAATAACTCTGTATATTTTGGTATCATCTGCATAAAGAAGGGTTCTAGAGTTGGACAAACACTCCGTAATATAATTTATGTACAGGATGAATAACAACGGTCCCAAATGCGATCCCTGTGGGACGCCAGACGTGGTCTGTTTGAAGACAGATGAAAAACCTCCCAGTACTACAGCTTGTGATCTGTTCTCTACGTATGATTTAACCCACCGGAAAAGGTCACCATGCATACTAAGGTTCCATAGTTTTAATAAGAGCGTATTATAAGTAATTTTTCCCCTCACTAGCTCGGAAAGCCGTCTTTTATCCTTTAAAACAAGCGGGCAAAAACGCATTTTATCCACTAGTGGGGAAAGTAATTTGACCTTGGATGGAGCGTGTTTAAGTAGCTTTTGACAGATAACAAAACGTAAAACGTCATAATAATGGTTCGTTCGATATTAATTATCATTAAATAAATGGTTCGAGAATTTAATAAAAAATACCAAATTTAGTTTTATTAATGATTTTAAGTCATAAACCTTAAATTCCATAAGAAACATTTGTTTTTTTAAATGATGTTGAATGTAATTCTAAATGCACAAGTTGAGTCGATGCAATTTCAAAACGCATCGTCAGAAATATCAACATTGTCAACAAAAAAAATTCCCGACACAACTTCCCGAGTTTTCTGTTATAATATCGTATTATCGTAAAAAAATGAGTGATTCCAGTGATGAAGATGATCTAACGCCTGTGGATGTTGCACTTTCCTCGCTATAGTAAGGGGAAAAGTTTTGTGTTATACACGGGTGCAAATGTATTTTACTTCTCGTGTGTTAAAACACTCGCTACGCTCAGGATTCTATTTTAGAACCACTCGCTTCGCTCGTGGTTCAACTATAGAATCCTTTCGCTTGCTCTTGTTTCAATTCCACACTCGCGGGTAAAATACAACTTTGCACCCTTGTATAACAAATAACTATTATCAAACGCCTATGCGAAATCTGTATACACTGCATCGACCTGATATTGATTGTCCATGGCATGACGTATAACCTCGCTAAAAGACAAAGATTACTTTTGACGCTTCGACCTTTGCTCATCATCATCATCATTTGCTTTTATCATGCTGGTTTGGATTGATATGCCGACGAACGGCATAAGAAAGCTGATCGGTTACAATCTTTTCTAAGATTTTGCCAAATTGACACAATTTAGAAATAGGTCTATAATTTTCGATATTCTGACTGGTATTACCCTTGGGTATCGGTGTTACTGTTATCCAAGCTGTTTTCCAGATTTGTGGAAAGTGTCCTTCATTAATAGATTGCCTGAAAATCCAAGTGATAGGAAATACCCTTGTTTACTAGTTTCACTTAGCTAACTTTGATGATATGAATAATCATTTGTCAAATACAGATTGGAATGCACTTTAAGGGTGGATGCTTGTGTAACAAAATTTTACACCTTATTATATAATTTAATGGATAAACATGTACCCCGTCTTGCTTCAAACACTTCGCGCGCAACCCCGGTATGGCATAGCATAGCAGACCCTTGAAGAAAATATTAAAAGAAAACTCCATAAACTATGGAAATGGTTAAGCAATCCTTTAGATTAAGAAACGTTTAAAATATTAAGAAAAAAAGAGCTGATGCAGTTGAAAAAGATTGTTATAAAAAAACCGGCCAAGTGCGAGTCGGACTCGCCCACCGAGGGTTCCGTACTTTTTAGTATTTGTTGTTATAGCGGCATCAGAAATACATCATCTGTGAAAATGTTAACTGTCTAGCTATCACGGTTCACGAGAGCCTGGTGACAGACAGACGGACAGCGGAGTCGTAGTAATAGGGCGGGACCCTACTTACCTTAACCCTTTGGGTACGGAACCCTAAAAAGTACATCGAATTTAGCGAAAATAGAATCGAATTTTCTTCCAAGTTTTTCTGGAATTTTGTGAAGTCTACAATTTCAAATAAATATACCACAGACTATGTTTTACAAAGGTGTCTCAGTTTCGGACGGGGAAAGTATTTGTAACTTAGTTCAGCGATCATTTTCAATCTGTCTTTGAAATATCTTCCTTACCGTCTCTGGATGTCGATTGTCTAGAACCCCCATTAAAACCGGTTTTTAACATTAATACAATTAATTTAACAAATGAGTTAATTCTTAAATATTTAAAGTTAGTAAATGTAAACAAGGGCGCTGGTCCTGATAGAATACACCCACTATTAATAAGCAAATGGGCGGACACATTAGTACTTCCTATCACTTGGATTTTCAGGCAATCTATTAATGAAGGACACTTTCCACAAATCTGGAAAACAGCTTAGATAACAGTAACACCGTACCCAAGGGACCGTACCAGTCAGAATATCGAAAATTATAGACCTATTTCTAAATTGTGTCAATTTGGCAAAATCTTAGAAAAAATTGTAACCGATCAGCTTTCTTATGCCGTTCGTCGGCATATCAATCCAAACCAGCATGATAAAAGCAAATGATGAGCAAATGATGATGATGATGAGCAAAGGTCGAAGCGTCAAAAGTAATCTTTGTCTTTTAGCGAGGTTATACGTCATGCCATGGACAATAAATATCAGGTCGATGCAATGTATACAGATTTCGCATAGGCGTTTGATAAAATTTCTTATAATACGCTCTTATTAAAACTATGGAACCTTAGTATGCGTGGTGACCTTTTCCGGTGGGTTAAATCATACGTAGAGAACAGATCACAAGCTGTAGTACTGGGAGGTTTTTCATCTGTCTTCAAACAGACCACGTCTGGCGTCCCACAGGGATCGCATTTGGGACCGTTGTTATTCATCCTGTACATAAATTATATTACGGAGTGTTTGTCCAACTCTAGAACCCTTCTTTATGCAGATGATACCAAAATATACAGAGTTATTAAAACGCACACTGACTGTTTCGATTTGCAAGACGATCTGAAAAGATTTGAGGATTACTGCGCTCAAAATAACCTCTTTTTAAATAATGACAAATGTTCCGTAATCACATTTACACGATAAAAACAGCCCATATTACACAATTATACGTTATGTGGAAGTACTTTAACTCGGAGGGATAATATACGTGATCTGGGTGTAATAATGGATACAAAATTAACCTTTAATCTTTATATCGATAATATCCTAAATAAAGCATATAAACAGTTATGCTTTATTCTTCGCGTTGCAAAACCCTTTCGAAGACCCCTGACGTATAAGTTACTTTATAATAGCTATGTCAGAAGTCGCTTAGAATTTGCTTCTGTAGTATGGAACCCCTGTCATGATGTACACAGAAACAGAATAGAGATTACAAAAAATATTCATCTTTATGAACATTTTTGAATTCCGAACAGGTAGAAATTACAAAAGTTACGCTTCCGCCTTAGCCAGATACAAACTTCAATCTCTTTCCTTAAGACGCTCCTGTACCGATTTAGTTTTCTTATTCAAAATTTTCAATAATTTGGTAGATGCCCCTGAACTTTTGCAAAATATAGATTTACGCGTACCCCGCAGAACAGAACGTAGTTGTCGAAATAAAATGTTATTTTGCATCAAAAGCAGCAGAACTAAACATGCGCAGCACTCATACATTAAACGAACATGTAGGTTGTACAATGAAGTGCCAAAACGTGGACATATTTAGCAGCTCATTGAGATTGTTTAAGAAATTAGCTTATTCTTCTTTGAGATAAAAATACCCGATTCTAAATTTAACATTTCATATATCTCGTCACACATGTGGTGCGGCATGAAATAGTAGAAATTGAATAAAATTTAACTAAAAAAAAAAACCGTGCTAAATTGTTGCCATGTTTAAGCATTTTACGTCAAAATGTGACAGTTATGTTATAACACTTATAACGTAGGAAGGGCGTCCTTGATAATTTTCTACAATTTCTTGTCGGACTATATGTACAATATGCATGTCATTGTACATAGTAATAAGTTTTAAGGGGCCCACTGACTATCAGTCCGCCGCCGCCGGACGATATCGGCCTGTCAGTTAGATCAAAAATTTGACAGTCCCGAACAACTGACAGGCCGATATCGTCCGGCGGACTGATAGTCAGTGGGCCCCTTTAGGTCTATTTTATAAGACTGTTTGTTTCTTAATAAATAAATAAATAATTTTTAAGAAAAAAAAACCGACTTCAATGGGGGCCGCTGAAAGTTCACTTATTGTTGATGGTGCACTCTTAGATTCCAGACAATGAAATGAAAAAGACAGCATCTTTTGCCTAATTATGTAGAAAAGGAGGTAAAACCACCCTCTTTTCTAGTAGCATTTCGTTTTTGTAAGGGTCGCAGTTCTAACCTAACCTACTTTTCTGATAGTATTTCGTTTCTGTAAGGGTCACAGCTCTAACCTAACCTACTTTTCTGATAGCAGTTCTGTTCTGTGAGAATCGCAGTTCAAAACCCAACCACCCATCTAACCCACTTATCTAGTAGCATTTCCGGGTCCGGGTCTTGGTCCGGATCGGAGTCCGGGTCCGTGTCCGGCTGTTCGGGTCAGAGTTCGGTCCGGGTCCGCGTCCGAGTTGGGGTCCATGTTCAGACCCGGGTCCGGGTCCGAGTCCGGGTCTAAGTTTAGGTCTGGGTCCATAAGGAAGAGAACAAATCGCCAAACGTGAACTATGTGTCATTGAAGAGTTCCATTCTGATCATTATCAGCAGTTTTCACTTCATCAAATGTCACTTTTTTAAATGTAAATGCTGGATTTGTTGATGAAAATACAAAAATCACTATATGTATGCCTTTCACATTTGAGGAGTTCCCTCGGTTCCTCGTGGGTCTCATCATCAGAACTCGAGCTTGACAAAAATATGTCTTAAAAACTTGCTTAACAAACATAAAGAAGAGGACAAATCGCCAAACGTAAACTATGCGTCATTAAAGAGTTCCATTCTGATCATCATCAGCAGTTCCACTTCATCAAATGTCACTTTTTAAAATGGAAGTGCTGGATTTGTTTATAAAAATACAAAAATCACTATATGTATGCCTTTCACATTTGAGCAGTTCCCTCGATTCCTCATGGATCCCATCATCAGAACTTGAGCTTGACAAAAATGTTTCTTGAAAACCTAACTTGCTTAACAAACATAACGAAGAGGACAAATCGCCAAACGTGAACTATGCGTAATTGAAGAGTTCCGTTCTGATCATCATCAGCAGTTCCACTTCATCAAATGTCACTTTTTTAAATGTAATTGCTTGATTTGTTGATAAAAATACTACAATCACTATATGTATGCCTTTAACATTTGAGGAGTTCCCTCGATTCCTCATGGATCCCATCATCAGAACTGCTTTTTGATAAAAACGGGACCAATCTGTATGTATATACTTACAATCAAAAAAAGAATTTTCAAAATCGGTCCAGAAATGACGGAGTTATGGAGTAACAAACATAAAAAAAAAAAACAACCGAATTGAGAACCTCCTCCTTTGGATCTTGAAGTCGGTTAAAAACCCGTTGCCAGGGAGGTTTTGGGATTATACTGAGCAACTTTTACTATCGCCAAAGATAAGATATAACTCTAACTGGATACAGTCTAAGGAAAAGACGTGCCTCGAAAATCAAGAAAATGTGATTCTCGATTAGATGGCGCCACTACCTTTGGCCTACTCTCGTAGAGATGGCGTTGACGGTTTCATAATCATAATATATTTATTGTGACTATAGGTAAAAAAAAAGGTGTTACATTTTATGGGTAAGTACTAAAACCATAGCCTACCATCTTAATGGCGTACAATATTTCTTACTTAAAGCTAAAAATAATATTTAATGTCAAAAGATAACATAATTAGTACCTATATTAACATAATTATATTTGGCTAAGCATAATAAATTATAACTAAGACTAATTGACAATCAGTTTAAAGTAGACATTTTTTATATGTATAATAGTATTTAATTATAAGCACCCTTTATTATTTAAAAAGTCATTAACTGTGTAAAACCTTCTATGCAGTAACCATTCATTTATTTTGCTTTTAAATTTGCAAACTAGCCAATTTATGATTGTTTCGAAAATTTCTATTATACCTGGCTACTTTTTCAAACAGTTGTAGGTGTTTTTTAACAAACATCGCCACCTCTTTAATATAAAGACATGGTAGCGATAATATCTTATATCTAACAATGGCCTGCAAGAGTCACGTTGGGATGCACGATACAGAGCCCTAACACATTGTTTTTGAGCTTTGAATGCCTTAAGCCAGTCCGTGGAATTCCTAAAATAATGCCATAGCAAAGCAACGACTGAACGTATCCAAAATACGCAAGAATTCCCGCTTTTTCTGATGTGCTATGTACAACTCTACGAAGAGGATATATAAATCTAGAAAGCTTCGCACACAGATCCTCTATATGTAATTTCCAATTGCAATTGTTGTCGATTATGTATTTCGTTTTTTATTAACAATTTTAACGCATATCAGTGTAAGAACATGGGTCAAAATCATATAAAAATAATTAATATAATAAATGCAAATAAAAAAAGTCATTTATTCGTATATAAATAAACTTTTTATTATTTTTAGTTTTAATCGTGTGTCGATAGATGGCAGTGAACTTACTGTGGTTACAAAATTTACTATGACAGTACCGCTCTATCCTAATATATCCTCTTTGCTATCGCGATATCGGGGTTGTTCCCATAGTAAAAGTTGCTCAGTATAATCCCTAAACCTCCCTGGCAACGGGAATGCACTTATTTTTTAGCCACCGTGTATATATGGATGTTTTTATTATTTGAGTATGATTTTGACCCCATGTTCTTTCAATAACAAAAGGTACCCTCAACGCTATCTAAACGAGAATAGGCCAAAGGTTGGTATTGGTGGTAGCGCGATCTGTGCGAGAAACAAATTTTCTTGATTTCCGAGGCATGTTTTTTCCTTAGACTATTCATCTTATACGGAGTTATAATAATAATAAATTTTAATAATAAATTTTATTTATTTCAAGTAACATGACTCATAAAATTTGTTAGTTTACAATATTAATTCTTATCCCTAATGTTAGTACATAATTAATAAGTTACACAAAATATGGGCTGCAAGAAACATGCATCTCACAGCAGTGCCTCAAGTATGGACAGTCAAACCTGTCCGCAATAGAGCGCAGGATGGGGTTGGGGCTGGCCCGCACCCGGCGCACCAGGGATGAGCATCGCTTGCGTATGGTCGCGTAAAAGCAATCCATACGCGCCATCGCAAACATCCCAGATGCGCTACAGAAGCGGGGTAGCCCCACCAGCACCCGGAACGCGTTGTTATATTGGACCCGGAGAGCTCCATAGGCTCTCTGCGTATAGCACACCCATAAGCGGCACGTGTACAAAGATGTACAATAGGCTCTAAACAATGTAACTTTAACTGCTTTTGTACAGCGCGCAAACTTACGTGCGATCATGTTAGCCCTCACAGATAGGGCCCTCCGTTCCCGCTCTATATCCATATTATCCTTCATATCAGATGAAACAATATGGCCTAAGTATTTGAAACCATTCACCCTCTCCAGTGGTGTGCCATTTAATTGTATTGGAGGTACCTCCCCTATCCTGTATCCTCTCGGCTCAAACACCATGTATTGGGTTTTGGTAACATTATACCTAAGGCCATGCGCAGTCGCATAGTTCTCACATACGAGAAGTAATTTACGTAGTCCGCAAGCCGACGCGCTGAGCAAAACCATGTCGTCTGCATAGCTTATATTATTAACACACACTGAGTCAATATGGCAGCCGACATACATTCCGCTCAGCGCCTCGAGCAGCCCATTTATATACAGGTTAAAGAGTGTGGGCGAGGACAACCCTCCCTGCCTCACTCCACACTCCAACCTATATGGACTCGAAAGAGTACCTGACCACCTAACGCAGTTGACCTGGTTTCCATACCAGTACCTTAGAATACGAACTGTTTCGGGTGGTATATTCGTCGCTCCTAATTTTTCCCACAAGATATTGTAGGAAACCAGGTCAAACGCCCCAGATAGATCTAAAAAGCAAGCGTAAACCGGGGTTCTCCTATCTACATAGTACCTGACAGTATGCTTAAGGCACAGTATGGCGCTTTCAGTGGATAACCCGGGTCGAAAACCAAACTGGTTATGATTAATACACACATACCTATTTAACTGCACATTAAGGACACTGTCAAGAACTTTCGCCACTATAGTCGCAAGAGAGATGGGTCTATAGTTGCTAGAGTCCGACATATCTCCTGTTTTACTCTTGACTACAGGTATAACAATTGTTTTCATTAAGTCCTCAGGCAAATAACAATGTCTAACACATAGTGTATAGAACATTGCTAGCACCCTTGAGATGTGAGGCCCCGCATTCTGAAGATGCTCAATGCTGAGACCATCGTGCCCGGGTGACTTACCTCTCGACATAGAACGTATAGTAGAGGTTATTTGCTTAGCCGTGTATCCAGGCTCCACCAGGTCATTTTTGCTCTCAGTTATATAGGTATTTGGTATAGTAGTCATGTAAAGACTGGCCTTACGACTCTTACGAGCACTACAAATGGAGCCGATACATTGGAGTCAAAACGTCGTGTCAATTGCGCAGTGGAAAGGCGTCACCATGGTGTAAACAAAGTATAAGCGTATGCATACAATTCCGACCGAACACAGACGTCTTTCCACTGCGCAATCGCCACACGACTGAGCGGTGAGCGCGCTGGTGTAACAGAAAAGTACTGTTTGTTGCATCACTATTAGGGATTTGCCACACTGGATGCGTTCTGCGGGCAGCGGTCAGGTCAAACTTCAACTTCAAAGGTTGCTGTCAATGTTGTTCATACATAATTCGGGTTTGACCTGACCACTGACCGCAGAACGCATCCAGTGTGGCAAATCCTTTACATACCTTGGTCACGTAAATTCCATTTTCGATAACCAGTAGGTAATGTAAAAGAGATTTTAGTAAATAACATTCAACTAAGTAAAACTGGAAGTTAAAAAAAGACTAAAATAGGTACATGATTGATTTTTATTTACCTATAAATCTAAATCTATATCACAATCTGAACTTTCAAATATAGACATTTGAGAACTTGTAACAGATTTCTTACTTGCATAACTCGAGTTATCTATTGAATCAGACACATTTTCCAATTTAACAACTACTTCATTTTGTTTGTGTACTATGCTCGTGTTTACTTTTTCTTCATATTTACTAATATCATGTTTCTCCACACACTGGAATTGTCTTAATTTACTGCGAGTATTTGACGAAGTATTAGGACTTAGTTTACTGACAGAATCTTTTTCACACTCTTTGTTTTCGACAAATGATTTACTTGATTTGTCTTTTTTACTCTCTATATCTGCCTCACTTGACTCTGATTTTCCATCTGGTGAAATCTTATTATTTTCTATTACTGCATTATTTTTTCCACTATCATCAAAGTTAAAATCTATACCAATTTCATTAAAAATATCGTTTACACTGGGGACCCCCTTCAAATTAACGGTGGTATTTTGTTCTTCTGAATCGCTCTCCGAAATACTATCAAGTACATATCTTATTACAGATTTATCGTTTTTCTTTTTACCTAATTTTTGATTTTTTACATTTTCTTTCCGCTTCCTTTTCCTTGATTTCTGTACTAGTGGTGGTTTTCTTTCAAGTTTATTAAGCGTCGCATGTTTCTTCAAAGTCGCTGTAAACTTTTCATTCACGTTATCTCTACTATCGAATACGGGTCGATCGTCAGTATCATTATTTACAATATCCCCATGGTCATCGTTTTTATTTTTAAAGTACGAGCTCGTGACTAAAGTTGAAGATAGCGGGATATTGTCATCGGAGACGTCGTCGAATTTTTCGAAGAGCTTCGAGCTTTTGTTTTCTATTTCGCGTTCTAGAGTTTGATGATCTACTTGGAGAATTTTGGCGTAGGACAAGAGTTCGTTTTGCCAGATTTCGTAGAGGTTTAGTTTGGTGAGGAGCGTGCGGGCGGTGCACAGGTAGTGAAAGTCGGGGTGCTTGTGGAAGGAGTCGTGCAGCGCGTCGGTGGTGTCGGCGCGCGCGCAGTCCTGCATGGACAGGTCCACCAGCGCCGCGGCCGTCACCGCGTCCGCCGGCAGGATGCAAGTGCGCCGCATTAGCCGGCAGTGCGCCTGAGATAACCTGATACATAAAAAAATTAACGTAAACGTAAAGTTAAATAGAACAATCAGTGTGTCTTAAGAACGGTGAGCTAGTGAAGCTGCTTCACTAAAAAATACGATTCGCATTGACCGACCCAGTGTCGAAAGTCGCAGTACGCCCAACTGGTCATTAGAATTTTAGGTTTATATTATATAATTTTATATTTAACCCTGTTCCAGGCATTGTACTATTTATCGACCACAAATGTGTCGATTTAATTTCAACCTTTGCGATCCGAATTACAATTCAAATTAGATTGGTATTACGGGAATTGTGACTCGTCTTCAAATGAATCGTCTCAACTTAACTAATTGGAATATATTTGGAGTTTTTGACCTTCTAGATTGGTACGACCTGGAAAAGGGTTAAATGTAACACAGCTCGGTATGGCTTCCTCTAATCGGTCAGCTGTGGACGGGTGTCGTAACTGGCTCCCTTCGATTCCGTTTAAATATCGGATGTCATTTCGCGCGGTTTGCTTCATTCGACGTATGCAATTTTTCTAGGATTTATCCGCCGGACGCGGTCGACCACCCCACCGTCGGACACCCGCACACCCGCTGCGATGCCCAGCCCGGTACCGGTAAATGCGAGTCGTACTCGTACTGAAGCACTCCACTCTTGTACCTGACGAGGCTGTCCAGCATGCGCACGGTGGTGCGCGAGGGGTCTCGCGTCGCAGCGCGTCGTTGCGACATGTAGTAGGCGCGCAACACCGTGTTGGCCGCCGCTGTCATTTCCGTGTGAACGCCTCCTACCAGCCCGATGTACATCTGCAAACGGTAACCGACTCTGAATCTCCTTAATCTAGTATATCTAAATACAAATTAAAGGATCGCCTTACCGCTGCTTAAAATACGCTGACGCACCGTAAATTGACTACATCGAAATCACAAGAAGTGATTACATACATAGCGTTCTTATGGACGCGTCCGCTTGGACCGGCGGTTAATGACGTCATTGCCTTAACAGTGCGTCATCGTATTTTGAGCAGCGCTGTAGTCGATCATTTACTTGTTTTCCAATTATTTCGGACATCGTATTTAAAGTCGTAACTGAACAAACGCTCTGGCCCTGCGTGGAGGGGCAGCCTCCACCAGCCCCAGCTCCTTTGTGGATATGGGTATTACTAAGGGTCTTTAAACAGAATTGTAAGTATTTTAATGAACAACTTAAAAGTAAAAACATCTGTTTTCTGTGGCTTACACTTATCAATAAAGACGAACATAGAGCATCATGTTTAAAAAAATCGCTTAGGCTTAAAGCCTCAGCTCGCAAACTCGCGATCACGAAAATATATTCCTAATGAACCCTCTCGGGAAGAAATGATTGACGCAATTTGTGTGTAACTTTAGCCCCCACAGGCGGTTCTAAGCTGCGCCATACTTCAGCGTTAATTTTAAAAATCAAAAACGAATATTAGAAACTGAAGTAATCATACCTGCAGTTTTTCAATACTCCATTGTTTTTTGCTGTCAATGGTCCGAGCGCCGCCGAATAATATATACGAAGAGACGAGCGTGTCCCAAGCCTTATTTTTCGTGTCTAGCAGAATGAAAATTAAGTCAAACCTGTTAACAAACAACGGTAACGAGAGTTGTAATAACCCAATTTATTTAAGTGTCATGATTTTTTCTATGATTTTTCTCGACTACGTGCAGCAAAAATGTGTGTGCTTCCGTCTCTGACAATGATGATGAAGAGTAGGTAATTGAATTATAATTCTTAAACAAAGTCACAATCAACATACATATCGTATATAGCACCATTAGCACCGAATTTGAAATAACACCGGAAGGTCAGTTATGTTAGCCCTGCCAGAAAGCTCACTAGATGGCGTTACTAGTTTTTAAGTGTAAATGACACAGGAGCTTATTGATGTTATCGGAACGGTGTGTTTCTAGCAAGCACGGCAGCAGTAGCACACATACCTGCTGAGCAGAGGGGTCCCCAGCGCCACGTTGTGGTGCAGCGGCTCCGCGGGCTCGTAGCGGCCGCGCGGGTTGCACGCCGCCACCACAGCGCAGCGCGTGTTTAGTTTGCACACGATGCCCGCCTGCGGAATAATTTGCCTATTACTATATATTTTTATTACCTTGGTTACGTCATTGGTTATCTTATTAAAACCGATCCGCACATAATAAAAGCAATATGAAAAAAATAATGGTTATTAATTTCACATTTAATTCAGTTCCGTGCTTTTTTTTTTCAATTTCATGTTCAGTCAGTTTCAGTACTTACTAACAATTATTCCATTGGTTTCTTTATAAAAGAAATACGTAGTCATCTTTTTTCCATATTATCTGCTTAAATAAAATAATAAAACGTTTATTCAAAAATCTTACGTACAACCAAATACATATTTTCTTCTGCCAAACCACACAGTGGATTGTTGGCAGACGAGGCTCCTTTGTGTTTGTGTTAGCTGTTGATATGTAACTTAACTTTATCTGCTTAAATTACTTAATTCTTTTACAGTCAAATATCCATGAACTATTATGATTTTTTAATATTTTGTGTTCTACATTGTATCGATATTATTTGTATTAAATTACAAATTTATTTATTTGTCCAACAGGTGTACAGCCATCAGATATATCGGAGCGCCCGAGGTGCTCACAAATATCTGAACACGCCTCTATTGTCAAGGCGTTAGAGTGCGTGTTCAGACATTTTGAGCACCTCGGGCGCTCCGATATATCTGATGGCGACTGTACATAGGATGTTACAGATCAGTCAGTTTCACTATGTGGCGCCTTAACGGCATACAAATTTTGAGAGCATGCATGTCAAAATATAAATGTATGTACATATTACAAACCATTGTCATCTAAAAATTCTTTTATAGAGTAGTAGCTCTTTTAAATTAATAACAGTTTTAAAGCACTTTTAGGGTTCCGTACCCAAAGGGTAAAAACGGGACCCTATTACTAAGACTCCGCTGTCCGTCTGTCCGTCCGTCTGTCCGTCTGTCTGTCACCAGGCTGTATCTCATAAACCATGATAGCTAGACAGTTGAAATTTTCTCAGATGATGTATTTCTGATGCCGCTATAACAACAAATACTTAAAACAAAATACAGAATAATATAAATATTTAAATGGGGCTCCCATACAACAAACGTGATTTTTTGCTGTTTTTTTCCGTAATGGTTCGGAACCCTTCGTGTGCGAGTCCGACTCGCACTTGGCCGGTTTTTAAACTTGTTAAGCTGATGTAATAATTGAATGTGTTGTGGTATTTTGTAAAATATTCTCGGGGCCATTCCGACCACATTTTTTTGGAATAACATTGTCTTGGGTACAACTGAATACAATACTTTACCCCGTAATCGTTAGCTTTTAAAGCTTAAGAACAGATGAGCGTAACATTTCACAAAAACACATATTTCATATATATATATAGACTAAGACGTGTAGTGTTAGGATCTTAAGATTTTGAAAATAAGGCTTACAAGATTCTTCAAAGCTAACACCACACAGAGATCTTACACACTTTTTTGAGATCGAAAAGCTAGTTCCCTGTCCGTAGAGTTACCCCAGAATATTATTTCGTGCCTTAAAGACGATGTTACAAAGGCATGGTAAGCGGTAAGCACTGCAGATGGGTTTACTTTTTTCTTAAATTATATATAAAGCTTTTGATAGCATCACCCACTCCTCCATAATAACCGCACTACACAACCAAAACATCGAACAGCTTAACACCAATCTTCCGGACCAACGTTTCGGGTACAGCGAGGTGTCAAGCAACCCGACCCGAGGGGACCCGTTATCTCCAAAACTTTTTACGAGCACGCTCGAAGAAGTTCTCAGAAGCCTGGCGGTTTCTTGGGAGGAAAATGGAATAGTCGTCCGTAACAGGAGGTTGTCAAACCTTCGTTTTGCCGACGACATAGTTCTTTTTGCCTCCTCTGCCACAGAACTTCAGCAAATGCTCCATGATCTGAGCAACGCAAGCCTTCAGTTGGACTTCCAATTAATCGTGCAAAGACTCAGGTGATGACTAATAGCACGAAACGTACGGTCGAAGTTGACGGGCAGATTATACAATATGTCAACGAGTATATATACTTGGGCCAGTTAGTCTCTTTCAGCGACAGGCAAGACAAGGAAGTTGAGCGCCGTGTTCAAAACGCCTGGAAGAGCTACTGGTCCATGAAGGAGCTAATGAAGGGGGACATTCCAATGTCACTAAAGCGTAAACTCGTTGACATGTGTATTCTGCCTATCCTAACCTACGGTGCCCAAACATGGTCGCTCACCGAGAGTCAGAAGTCCAGAAGGTTTGCCAGAGAGCAATGGAGCGCAGCATTCTAGGTGTCACAAGGATGGATCGCATCCGAAACACTACACTGCGCTCCAGAACAGGCATAGCTGACGTAGGGGAGAAGACCGCTACGTTGAAGTGGGACTGGGCAGGTCATTTCTGCCGCATGCATCCGGATAGGTGGGCTAGTATAGCCACCAAGTGGATGCCGCAAAAGAAGCGCGGACGTGGCAGGCCCAGGCGGAGATGGCGGGACGACTTAGACACCTTCACTAATAACTGGCCGAAAACAGCTCAACAACGGGAGTCATGGAAATCAAAGGGAGAGATTTCTTACATATAGAGTCAATTGATATTTCCATGTCAGCTTATCGTCTACATACAATCCTAGAAATTTTGTCATATCCGTGTCATCAACTTTTTGCCCCTTTATAAGGGCTACAGTTAAATTAGGTGCATAATTAGTCCTTCGTTTAAATGTCATAAGTTTCGTTTTGTCCAAATTAATTATCAAGTTATTATTCGTTAGCCAATCTATAATTTTACTTAATGTTCTATTGATGTCAACCTCATAAGAATTCAAAACATATTTTCAGAAAATATAATGGTGCTGTCGTCAGCAAAGAGAACCTAGAACGCTCCCCTGTGGCACACCATAGCGAACTTCCCTTATATCCGATGTGTATGTTACTTCCATCTTCGACTTAAGACATAGCTGATTAATTTGAGTAATTTGTTTCCTACCACTTAAATAAGATTTTTATTAAAGAGTGGACATTGCCACGTAATCTGTAGCGATAAAGTTTGTCCAAAAGTATTCGAGTGTCAACATAATCGAACACTTTCGACATATCCATGTACAACGCAGAGACTGGACGCTTTTTATTGGAAGTCGATAAATGAGAACTCCCTATGACAGTTCAAAAATGCCACAATAATTCCGGTCTCCATCATACATGCTCAAATGCACATTAACTCCAAAGGCTGTACAAACGTAAATAATGAGCCTTACCTAATACTGAGTCAGCTCGTCTACACAGCACACTCCCCCGTCGAGCACCAGCGGCCGCTACCAGCTGCTTACCTTGGCCACGGACACTGTCTGTTGCTCCATGGCCTCGTGCACGGCGGCGCGGTCATGCGGCTTCAGCTGAGCCAGCTCGTCTACACAGCACACTCCCCCGTCGGCAAGCACCAGCGCGCCCGCTTCCAGCTGCCACTCGCCCCCTTCCTGAGATCAAGGAAATAAATACCTACTTAATCCACTCTATAATTTATCGCGCTACACATTTATCCACCTCATACTACGAAATACTCGAGCAGCAATTCTGCCTCGAACAAGGCCACCACAATGCCGACGTCAATCATCAAAGCAAATGAACTGGAAATCCAGTTACCCTGAGCGCCGAGCAGGTGAGGCCGGCGCGCGTGCTGCCGGCGCCCGACGTCAGCACGGCGCGCGCCGCCAGCGCAGCGCCCGCACGGAGCAACTGCGATTTTCCCGTACCTGTACGTATTTAATTAGGTAGTTAGGTAGAGTTAGACCAAGAAAAGTGTGCAACGATTTTCATAGCACACGCAGTGCAAGTGTTATTTTAAACGTCAAACTTTTATGAAATTATGACGTATAAATAACACTTGTACTGCGTATGCTATCAAAATCGCTCGCTTCGATCGCTCTACACACTTTGGAAGTACTGATAAATGTATATCATTGGCAATCTGCCCTGTAAGCTTAGTCTAGTGCAGTTTCTAGCGCACCTCCTAACGTGCTCGTTCTAGACTGACGTTTTCTGGTGCTTTGTGGTATACATTTTATAATTTGTATGATATAAATAAATAAATATTGGGGACATCTTACACAGATCGACCTAGCCCCAAACTAAGCATAGCTTGTACTATGGGTACTTGGCGAAGATTTAAACATACTTATATAGATAAATACATACTTATATTATATTATTATATACATCGAAAACAACCATGACTCAGGAACAAATATCTGTGTTCATCACACAAATAAATGTCCTTACCAGGATTTGAACACCGGACCATCGGCTTCGCAGGCAGGGTCACTTATCCAAGTACCCACTTGGCCAGACCGGTCGTCAAATTAAAGTTACTTTTATTTCTTTGAAATATAGATTATAGATAGTGTTATTGGTTTTTGCGGTAAAGGCGGTTTGCCTTTATGAATATTCATTTACTTTATGAATTCATTCCATTCAATGAAAATATGATGTCAAAACTTTATGCTGTACAAGATTTTGCAATCACAATTATTTGCCGAAATTGTTTCATTCATGTAGTCAAGCTAAAGACCTGATAATAGTCATAACCTGATGATGATAATAATCAAATTTGCTTGTGCATGGCATTAGTTAAAAGATTGATCGGATATTTACCCGGGTCTCCCACCAGCAACAGATGGCACTGACCGCGCACGCGCGTGATGCTGTCGTCCCCCGCGCCGCTGTTCGCCTCCGCCCCCGCTTGCGCGTCCGCCGCGCCCGCGCCCGCGCCCGCGCCCGTGAGCACGGTCAGCAGTAGGGCCAGCTTTACTGAATATAGGCCGTATACCTGTACAAGCAGATTAGCTTCATGGTAGAACTCCATGCAGTCTGCTCATTAAACATACACAAACACATCTCTCTGTCTGTACATTGAAGATTTAAAAGAGATCTAAGATCCTAACTTTGTGATTGCAACATCCCCCTACATTGCAAATTTGAAAGTATGGCGTTTGGCGCTTACGTCGCGTAGCACCGCATTAGTATTGAAGTGTTGTTGCGTGTCGCGATATCCGTGGAACGTTACAAATATTTAAAAATAAAAATTGTAATTGTACCTACAATGGAACTTACCTGTGGACACACTGACTTTAAAATCTGGTCTCTGCCCTTCAGAGGACAAGCTTCATACTTCGCCCAGAACTCATCAAAGCACTCTTTGACATCGGGAGCGGCGGCTAGGACCTCTGACTTCTGGGCATTGCAAACCTCAAGGTAGTTAGCCTGTAGTACCAATTCTACCTCTGACTGCTTGGCTTGGACGGCGGGACGCCAGCGGCGACGCACTGTTCCACTAAAATAGCCCAGAATGGCTAAGGGTATTCCATCTGTGGCATGCAATGTCATTGTGTCTCACTCTCTCATTAAGCAAAATGTGAGACAAAATACCAGAACCAAGATATTGGACAGATGGAATACCATCCTAATCTATGCATTTGATTATTCTCAGATTATATTGTGAGGCAAGAAAGCAGTACATGCAAAATGTATAATTAGACCCAAATGCTCGTGCATACAAATATAAAATGCTGCAGTGGTGTTTCCACCTTTTGGCTGTGACTTCTCACCTGACTATGTTTAAACATAAGTTGCATCTATTATGGAAATTGGTGATGTATTTCAGGTTATAATCACTCTATACAATGGGGATCATCATAATAAGTGTATGCACTTACCAGATATGCACATCATCTCCAGGTTTGCACGAGTCTACAAGGTCATCCTCCAGCACAACCCACATGGAGCCTGGTATAGTGCCTATGCCAAGTTTATTTACTTGCTCCTGATACAAAAAAAAAAATCAATAATTATTGTTGGAACATACATTTGATTGTTATTGAAATGAAGTATGAATATAAAGAATTAAGTATTTTGTAAAAAATAATTTAGACAGTAAGTAACATTTTTCTGCTATCATTAATGATCATGAATTAAAGGAACATATTTTTATGAGTATTATAAAACTTATACCAATACCAGGTATGTAGAAGTCATAACCTCATAACAAACTTTTTCCCGCGCCTTGCATGGAATTAGTTCCAGCAGTTATAGTTAGTATAGTGCCTGGATAAAATTTAATGACAATAATATTGGGTTGGACTAAAGCAAAGGGGGTGCCCACACTTAGACAATTATCATCGGAGTGATGTTATTATGACACCTATTTTTTATTGTTTTGCACCCCCTTTGCTTTAGGCCAACCTAGAATGGATCATAAAACTTAATAGTAGATTCCGAACAACTGACTTGAATTTTAATTTCCTGATAATCTTTGCAGTACTCCCTGGAGACTAAGTTAACTTGTGTGAATGTGGAGCTCTTGCACCTGGCTTCATCATTGCCACATCTCGCAGGAGCTTTCAGCACATACCTGTGCTCAAACTCTGCTTCCATACAGTTCTCAAACTTGCATTTTACACAAACATATTTGCGTTGATATTCCAACATCTTAGCTTGAGTTACTCTTACAATTGTCCCTAAAATAATAAAATCATAAATAAATAAATAAAACAAAATAGCCTTTATTACTGAGATAGGGGAACTCAGTTTGCCTCCTCGCAAAGGCCTCCTCTAAATCTCTCCAGTGGGTCCTGGCCATAGCTGCTCTTCTCCAAAAACATCCCGTTAGCTTTATTTCGTCTTCCCACCTGCAGAACTGTGGTCCTCTTTTGCGACTATATCCGCTAGGGTACCAGTTTGTGATTTGTGATATGTAATTAAATCATAATAAAAAGTATTACTTATGACCATGCAGAAGCAAATTTACCATTTTTAGGGTTCCATACCTCAAAAGGAAAAAAACGGAACCCTTATAGGATCACTTTGTTGTCCGTCCATCCATCTGTCAGTCATCCCTTAATCTCAGGAACGCGTGGAGGTAACGAGTTGAAATTAAAACCATATACTCAGGCCTACAGTCCCTAGAAGCTGTGAAGAAATCAAAATTTCTAAGTAACCGTAAAAAAAAAGAGACGGCCGTTTATGTCGCAAAAAATGTAAATTTCGATACTCTCAAGGGAATCTAAATTGATAAGGCACTTATGGTTGACCTAGAACTATGAAATTTGGCAAGTTATATCGTCTTACACTACAAATACAGGAAAAAACTGAAATATAATATGTAAATTTGTACAAAAGAAATGTTAAATTGGTAAGGAACCCTTGGTGGGCGAGTCCGACTCGGCCGGGTTTTTTCATTTAACACTTACTTACCAGTAACTTTTAAAAAGCAAGCCAAGTCCACATTTTTCGGAAATATTGTTCGATGGAGCTCAGGGCAAACGGGAAGTCCAAAGATACGAGCGTGAACGTTTTTCTTCAAAAAGCAATGAGGTAGCTTTTCGATGGTAGACTTGTATTCGCTTTGTTCCAGTATATATTGTTGCGCCTTTATTATGCCTTCGTGGCATTGTGGGAGACTATCCACTGGACTACAAAGTACTTTATCGCCTATATCAGGATATATCTCGAACAGCTTTAAAAAACTGAAATTCAACTTTTTATAATAGGTACTCGTAAAATAACATTTAGTAACAATAGGCAAGTACTGGTTGACTTACTCAATTTTTATACTATAGAATGCTAATACGTCCTCTTCCGTCAGAATATTGATACAATCTTGGAGGTGGTATTTCAGCACGTATTCTAAAATCATTTTGTATGTTCAGTGAAATGTATAAATGTTTTTTGTTTTGAGCGGCATCATGTGGGAACTAGTGGGAAGCGATAACGAAGCATGAAAATCATGGAGACTGTATAAAGGAGCCAAATCTCTATGTATGAAAAGTGTCCATCAAAAAACAGTAATTAGGCGGCGCCACCATACACCGAAATACTACCAAAAACAACCTACGTAATATGGTCGGGTTATTTGTTGCCTAATATGGTTCATGTTATACTCATGTCCCAGAGCCTAACTAGCGCCACCCGGAGAGATTAGGAACTATTATTTAAAGCTTAACGCGGTCACTTTTACAACAATTCTGCCATAAGAGATTGCGATCCTTTCTATTCCATCCATAATGAAAATGAATGAGAATGACATTGACAATGACAGTTGGATTGGGTGCCGTTCAGATATAACCAAAGAGAGGACTTCCGGTTCGAGCGCCATCTTGATAGTTAGCATCGTGATTAATTACTTTGTTTTTTGCTCATTAATATTGTTTAAAGTGTAATATCGATAGCTTATTATACAGTAAACTAATGTGGTAGTGTGCAGTGAATGGAGAATTAATTTTGAAGCGCGTTTAACCACCATCTTGGAGTCAACGGCCGGTAGTCCACGTGCTTCTTGTAAAGTCTAGCTATCGATTTACAAGAGCTAACAAATCACCGTACACTGTCTTGTACAACCGTACAATTTTTGTCGTTCTAAAGCTCTTAATACCTTGATACTGGCGAAATAGTCCCACTGGGCTGAAGCCATAATTTTAAAAGAAGAAGAAGAAGAAGTATAACCAAAGAGTATATAACCACTCTCCCAACAATACAATATGGCCGAAACAGAGCAGATAAAAATGGCGACTGTCAGATGCAGATGAAGTAAGATGGATACACTGAGAGAATGAGACGGCAATATGCGCCATTACACCGCCATTAGTATTATAGTTTTTTCCATACATTTCGTATTTTTGTTCCTAGTTGCGCCAGGCTGGATCAGGGCTAAATAAATTACATAAATAAATTTTGATTATACGATCCAGTGCCTTCAACTATACGAAATTCGATTGCATTATACGAGTACACTAATTCTAAAAAATGGGCTAATTTTAAATCAATATTTTTAAAACTGACGCGTATTTAAGTAGGTATAGCCGGTCAAACAACTTTTGATAGAAAAAGGAGCGAAATTCAAATTTTCTATGGGACGATTACAGGGACAGAATATAGTTGCCGCTCCATTAAATTATTACGATTTTTGTTCATTCAATATAGTTGGTCAAACCAAATTGTCAGTAAATAAGAACAAAAAAAACTATACTCAGCCTTTTCTTTTGGGTGCAGCTAGTACTAGTGTAAGACAAAGATAGTATGATTCTCCCTGTCTATGTTTGAAATGAGACAGTCCTTTGACAAACTATAGCTGAGCTTGTCAAGACACTTTTACTATTATTGGGTCGTGTTTAAGCTCCAACTTCCCGCTTACCACCCAAAGCAAAACCAACCCTCCCCAAGTGTTTTATTAAGCGAAGCGGCGGGCCGAAGTCCCGATGCTGAGCTTCGAAACCCAGCGAAGGCCGAAGTCCCGATGCTAAGCTTCGAAACCCAGCGAAGGCCGAAGGCCGAGCTCCGCGTAGGGCCGAAGGCCCGAAGCGTCCCTTACGATTTCCTAAGCACGCGAGGCCGAAGGCCGAGCTTCGGGAATGAAGTGCTCGCATGCGGATCTTTCCTTTCTACCAAAAGTACAACTTCATTACTTTTTCCCTTTGGAGCCATGCTACGCCACGATTCCCGTACTATTCCTTTGAAGTTTCAAAAAAACCGACAACTTCCCGATTGCCCGCCACGGCTGACAACTGACGGCCAGTCGTCCGCCATTGTATACCATTGCCCCCTGTATACAATGGCGATGGCATGGCATGGCCCATCCTTCACCACTATGTACTGGGGCCTTAACAGTATTGGCACCCTGATTGCCAGTAGTTTGACATCCGTGTATTTTTTCGTATCCAATTATACCGATTGACCACCTATACGTGATAGATACGAAAACAATTTGATTATACGGATTTCGTATCCAATTATACGATCTGGCAGCCCTGGGCTGGATATAACTATTTAACTAGCAATTTGCACGATGGTTTCACAATACAGTACTCATGTCAGTTTTGTGTCAGTTCCAGTAAAAGAGATATAGTTCAAATATAGTTGCCTTAAATTAGTATGGTTAATTCTTAAGGTCCCTCCGCAATCGTGAGCGAATACGAGTGTGGTGTCTAGTTCGCTAATCAGCGAAATCGACTCCACACTCGCGTTCGCGGCTTTACAAACACGTGTATCACTAACTTTAAAAATGTATTAGACCTTGTGATATTTAGCAAATGCGTGATATAGATTTTCTATCGATATCCGAGCGCACAATACATGACAAGGTACAGGGCTCTACAGACAGTACAGACCTTAAGGACCCTCCACACCCGAGCCCGAATCGCGGCGCGAAACCGCGAACGAACTCGAGTCTAGTTCGCTAATCAGCGAAATCGACTTCACACTCGCGTTCGGGTTCGGGGCTTCGCGCCGCATAGTCTGGAGCGGTCTTTGTAACAAACCGCACGCGATTTTTTGATACATTGACGAACAAAGACAAATAATGAAATAAGTCTCTTACAGACTACAAAGATAATTCCTGAATTTATTTTAGTTATTGACGACTGGGACCTAGGCTTGTGCCTGCTCGTTCACTACAGAGAGCGCTCCGCTCTCGGTCAAACGAACTAGTTCGGTCTTTTAGTTCCTTTATTTCAGTTCGGTTGATTATTTCAGCCGGGAATGAATATAAATCGGTTTTACACTCGATTTTTTTCAAATCTTTGGTACCTGAATTGAATATAATTCAAGGTGTACGAACGATATGATATGTCGATATTAAACATTGGACCACCTTAACACAAGAAAATTAAAATATATAGAAATATATTTGATTTTCCTTTATACTTTTTGGGCTTTAGCGTGTCACTCTGGTCTTCCCAGGTAGCAAAATGACGTCAGCGACGTCATAATGACGGCATTATTACGTCATAAAGACGTCGCTGACGTCATAATGACGTATAAATGCTACTGGGGTTTCATCTCGTTCGCACTTGTGCCAGCGACGTTGAGAACCGTTTCGTTCCGTCCGTTTTCTGTTTCACTCTGTCAAGCACTCTCCAATCCCACTGAACTAAAGGACCTAAAGACCGACTAAAAGCGTGCAAAAAGTTAGTTAGTTCCTTTCGGTCCTTCACGGGATTTCATTCTTAACAGTTCTTAGTTCATGACCGAGTCAAGCCTACTGGGACGCAGTCGCGGATAAGTGAGATGGAGATTCATCGTTTACATATTATGGTTCCTGTACACCATGGCCGAGCGTAGGCCAGTCTAAGGGACGTAGCTATACGGTGGAATGAGATAGCAATATCACTTGTTCCCTCTAACGCATAACTGCATTTCTTGGACTGGCCTACACTGGGCCATGGTGTACAGGAGCCTTTACGGCGTCCACTCGCCTTGCACTTGTCAGTTAGGGTGGTGTTCCATCTGTCCAATATCTTGGTCCAATGTGTATTTTGTCTCACATTTTGCTTAATGAGAGAGTGAGACGCAATGACATTGGACAGGTGGAATACCACCCTCTAAATAAGTGTACAAATTCTTAAGTCGGTGTTTACCTGAAATGTATCAAATTGTATGTGATTTATGGCAAGATCTGTTGAGCCCATGAGGAGTGGTCAGACGGTGAACCAAGCTTTTGCAGTTCAAGGTCACCCTCTAACCTTGGCCGGGGCGCAATGCAATTTCACAGTAAACCACCGTCTACATACCAGATGTATCGCACACGGATATAACCAGCAAGGTCATACAGGCCAGGCGCTCCAGACTACGCGGCGCGAAGCCGCGAACGCGAGTGTGGAGTCGATTTCGCTGATTAGCGAACTAGACTCCACACTTGCGTTCGCGGCTTTGCGCCGCGATACGCGCACGAGTGTGGAGGGACCTTATAAGGATCGGCGAGCCAATGGGGTTGGCAACTGTCAAAGGTTTGCAGAGATGGCGCCATCATAGCTTGCCCCTTTTTCTATGAGATTTGGCTTAAAGGGCTGGCATCCAGGGTATGGATGGTATAGAAAGGATGCTTATGGCAGAATTGTTGCAATAGTGACCGCTTTCAGCTTTAAATAATAGTTCCTAATCTCTCCGGTGGCGCTAGTTAGGCTCTGGGACATGAGTATAACATGAACCATATAAGGCAACAAATAACCCGGCCAAATTACGTAGGTTGTTTTTGGTAGTATTTCGGTGTATGGTGGCGCCGCCTAATTACTGTTTTTTGATGGACACTTTTCATACATACAGATTTGGCTCCTTTATATAGTCTCCATGATCCAGGGCATTAAAAAAAACAAAAATTTGACACAATTCTAGGGATTGACAGGGCAAGCTATGCTGGTGCCATCTGCTAAAGACTTCGACCGGCCAACCCCATTTCATTTTGCGTCCACACCACCTGATTAAATTGTCAATAATCACAAATTTGTCCTGTCTATAGAGTTATGGATGGTATAGAAAGGCTTTCAGCTGTAAATAATAGTTCCAAATCTCTCCGGTGGCGCTAGGTAGGCTCTGAGATCAAAGAGTATTGTATTATATAGGAGACTCTGACATGAACCATAGAGGTATAATAATGTAGAGATGAAATGGGGGAGGGGGCAGCAAATAACCCGACCAAATTACGTAGGTTGTTTCTGGTATGTTGTCAGGAATGTTAAAACGTGTTTTTAATTTTGTCGCATTGCGTATGTTCTGTCCCTCACGGTCTCACAACTATATAAAATACTAGGTGTATGGCCTATTTACTGTTTTTTACAGTCACTTTTTGATACATGAAGATTCATTTCCTTCATGGAGACTATATAAAGGAGCCAAATCTCTATGTATGAAAAGTGTCCATCAAAAAACAGTAATTAGGCGGCGCCACCATACACTGAAATACTACCAAAAACAACCTACGTAATTTGGTCGGGTTATTTGTTGGTTCATGTTATACTCATGTCCCAGAGCCTAACTAGCGCCACCGGAGAGATTAGGAACTATTATTTAAAGCTGAAAGCGGTCACTTTTGCAACAATTCTGCCATAAGAGATTGGCATCCTTTCTATACCATCCATAATTTCCTTACCTCTACACATTTTTGACAAGTTTTCACTGACATTGATGCATCACGGCGGTTTGTTTACAGGTGACCTACCGCGAAACGCGAAAATCGAAATTTCGTTATCTGCCTCTTTATCGATCAAATATGCAAGTGATAAAGGTAGAAACCGAACTTTCGATTTTCGTGTTTCGTGGTAGGCCCTGTGTTTGTGCTAGTGACGCCCTCTACGCAGAGTTTTGAGTAATATTTCCTATTTCCATGTCAGTTATTTTCGAAAATATCCAAATCCAACAGTCTAACCTACCGTGAACATCGGAAATCAAAATTTCAAGAATATAGTAATGCGAAAAATAACGAAATTTCGATTTTCTATGCTTGCTGCTGTTGATTCGAGTCATCCGTACAATTGACATAGCGGAAGCATTATAATGTAATTCTATTATGAAATAAATAAATGAAAATCTAATTCAATGTCTATAATTTTAATTAGGTTAATTGAAGTCGTGAAATTAAACTAACCAGAATTTGATTTATTTTTATTAACGCCTCGGTAATAATAGAATACCTATAAAACCCGGATCTATATATTTCAAATTTTCAACTGTTTATGCTGTGCGTTGCGTGTCATTATATCAATAATGGGACTGTATAGTCATGATTCATGATATAAAATAGTTGGACTCGAAACTTATGAATCATAGTTTTGAAATTTTGATCAGATCAAATTCCAGATCAGTCTTCAGATCTTTTAATTACTTAGCCAAATTCTCTTCATCGCGCGTATCACGTAATAACACTTTTTCTTCAATCAATTTCCTATACACTAGTTCTCCGTCGGTATTCCTTAATTCTACGACGGGCATCGAGTTGTCATATTCCACATAGTCCGCAATAGTAGCGCGGAACGGTCCTTTGTCGAGAAACGTATTGATGTAGGCTTTGGTGACGTCGTCCGGGTCGAAGTCTGGGTTGACGCGGACGCCGTGCAGGCGCACCGTGATACAGGCCGGCGGCAGACACACCCAATCTTTACTTATCTCCCTCACGTCAGACAAGGGAACTATTCCAATGTTCCCGTAGTCCACGTAGTGAACTTTAACTAGATTTTTCGTTTCACTGTACTTTAGTATAGATGCCCTGTACCAGTGGTCTTCGAAGAGCGCGATGCACGGTTTGTACTCGTATATACCGTTTAACGGCGGCATATTATTTCCCATTTCTTTCACAATATCTAAAAGTGCTTCATATGTCACATGGCTATCCGCATCTTGAACGATCATTAATTCCAAAGAGTTTGCGTCGTTTATCACGGGTATGTTACAGCTAAATTCTCGATCCTCTTGTCGCAGATACGAGACTAAGTTAGAGCTGTCTTTCTCGCTCGCACTGCCGTTTTGATCAACTAGCGTGCTCATTTTGAAGGAGTCCGGCGAGCCTGACGCTTGTGAGGAGTTTATATTCTCCTCAACAATGTAATCGGGTTCGGAACCACTGTTTATTTCAATAACATTCATCTCTGTTTCAGTTCTTTTGTTTTTTACTGTTGTACTTGAAGCGTGTTTAGATTTATTTATAAACTTGCGTTCTATAGGCTTGGAGCCGTCAATGTATTCAGCCAAGTCAAACTCGACTAGGTGGTCATTAATCCAGAGTTTGTCATACTTGAGGTCGACTGGCGTGACGTCGTTGACCGGCGGGGCTGCCACTTTGACGAAGCATTTCTTCTCGACGATGGCCTTGTGTATGTAGTCGAGGACGGTTTGGTCCCACGGCTCACCGACGGGTTTGATGCGGGCGAGCGAGACCTTGTGGGATTGGATGGGGATCTGGTGTAGAGCAACGCGTTTCCTAAAATAAATAAGATTTTTGTTCAAAAATGTCATTTTTGATACAAGCTTTTATCGTTGACTGTACTTTTCTTTTAACAGGTAACAGACAGGCTCATCAAGACAATATAAAAAAAACAAACACAATAGGGAATATTACGCAAAACTCTGCTTAGATGGTGCCACTGCCACTAGCACAAACTGAGGGCCTACCGCGAAACACGAAAATCGAAATTTTGTTATCTGCCTCTCTATCATTCTTGCATATTCGAGCGATAGAGGGCAGCTTAGATAACGACATTTCGATTACCGCGTTTTGCGGTAGGCTGTGTGTAAACAAACCGCTTTGATGCATCAATGTCATAGTGAAAACTTGTCAAAAACGATTTAAGGTATTAGTATGTATAAGTAAGTATGGTTTACAATGTGTGCTAGTGCTGCACTCTGGCGGCAGAACATTGCAGCAATACCCCCTATTAGGTTGCGTTGGTCATCGTCACATCGTCAGATCTGCGCGATGGTACCATAATATTACATTGTCACCCAAATTACATATATATGTGTGTGTGTGTGTGAAGTTTCAGCTTAATCGAATAATGAGAAGTAAGTCTTATTTAGATTGCAAAATTTGACCCGAACATACATAAATACTCTGCAAGTATAAAAGCTTCAAATAGAAATTTAGGGTTTAACAAGCTGGTTCACTTCATATTTTCAAACTGCCTCTTGCTGAAAATATGTTTGCAGTTTGGAAGAAAATTAAAAAAAAATATTTGATTTATAAACAAACTATTATTAATTTGTATCATCCACATATTTGTATCAGGATAATAACCGGGATGTACTTACTTACTAATACCAAAGAGGATATAATAAGATAGAGCGGTACTGTCATAGTAAATTTTGTAACCACTGTAAATTCACTGCCATCTATCGACATACTTTAAAACTAAAAATGAAGATTTATAAAATTACGTTAAAATGTATTTAAATATGGATTTGTTGTATTTTTTTATTTGCATTAATTATTTTTATATGATTTTGACCTATGTTCACTGATATGCGTTAAAATGATAAATAACAAACAAAACAATCAACGCCCTCTATACGAGAGTAGGCCAATACTAGTGGCGCCATCTGAGCGAGAATCAAATTTTCCTGATTTTCGAGGCACGTTTTTTCCTTAGACTGTATCCATCTATTACGGAGTTATATCTATCTTTGCTAATACCCTAATGATTAGGGCCTAATCTAAGTATAAAAATAGGTAAATAATCGATTGGCACCATTTTTTGTATCACATGCAGGGCTCGTCGGTGAACTACGAGCCACAATTTTATATAACATATGTGGAGTGAAATCAGGACAAAGTTTTGAACATGTAAAAAGTAAATAAAAAATTAAACTAAAATTATATCTAATATATCACTGTCAATTAATCCGGTAAGTTTCATGGACATTGGATTCTTTCTCTTGAAATTATGGTCAATCTAGAAGAACACCGTCGCGAAACTGTACGTACTATGGCCGAAAGTGAAGATAGAGGAATATTTTGTGTAAGCGGGTTAGAGTTGAAGGTATGTTTATAATATTTTTGCATTCTTTTCTTTAAAAAAAAAAATTACTGCTACAAAGTCTGGTTTTCTGGGAGAGATAGATTAAAGAAAATGAAGGCCCGCTGTGTCACAAAATCTTACAGAGAGGTCACAAGAACATTCAAATGTGGCAGTAAAACTGTTTAAATATATCTTAAGAGGCCTTACTCCTACAAACGAGCGTATTTTGCAAAATGCTTCCTTTTTCATTCAACATTACGACGTAACTATTATTATTTATTCAAAAACTGTTAACGTTCTTAAATAATCATTTCCTAAACTAGCGTCTGAAATAGTTAAAGTTTTCATTTTCTCTTTTTAAACCTAAAATAAATGAGTTTTCTTTGTAGGCCAAGCAATAAGAAGCTATAGAGGGAAATGCAAGGAACACAATTTTTAACTTCGTAGCTTTGTTTGGACTAGTTAGGAGATGAACATATCAAAAGTCCCCGGCCGTAACCCTGGTGCTGGGGGGGGGGGGGGGAGAGGGGGGGGGGGTTTGAAGGTTCCATTTTTCGGTTTTTCGATTATATCTCGGAAACTATGCGTCTGAGCGACATGGCCACTTATACAAAATGAAAAGAGATTTAATTTGTTACAAGTTTTATGCAGTCAAGTTTTTCGATATCTTGTATAGTTTTTGAGAAATCCGCTCTTGAAGGTTTATTTAGGGCTCTCATTTTTATCTTGATTATCTACATCAGTAAAGCTGCTAGGCCGGGTTTGGTAACATTTTCGTATAAATCGGGGGTGCTGAATTCATTTATGGTATCAACAATACACCTTTCCGAAGTAAAAACATACAAACTTTAAACAAATAACTTTTTTTTTAACTCCTCTTCACGCGTAAACCGCTGAACCGATTTAGTTTAAATTTGGTAAATAGGTGTTTTAAGTTCCGAGACAGGACGAGGACAAGGTGCCAACCGTTTAGGTACCTATAGTTTACATTAAAACTAAATCTGTAGCTGGCCACTGAAATGGGTAATAGAAAAGCGTTCCGTATGTGTTTCGCTTTCCAGATGACTAGGGTACCTAGCCAAAATGCCAACTGTTTACGCTCCGTAGCGAACGAAACGCAACCGTCTCTGTCGCACTAATATGGAAGAGTGATAGAAAGAAATTACCCTTTCGTTCGCTACGGAACCAATGGTTGGCATCTTGGCTAGGTACTCTGGTCACCTGGAAAGCAAAACACATACGGAACGCGTTTCTATTACCCATTTCAGTGGCCAGCTACGGATTTGGTTTTAAATGGTTTTTACGTAAACTGTAGGTACTAAACCCGAGTGCCTAGCCAAGATGCCAGTCGTTCGTTCCGAAGCGAACAATAGCGTAATCTCTCTCTATCACTCTTCCATATTAGTGCGACAGAGACAGTAACGTTTCGTTTGCTACGGAGCGTAAACGGTTGGCATCTTGGCTAGGCACCCTGGCCATTTGGAAAGCGAAAGACATACGGAACGCGTTTCTATTACCCATTTCAGAGGCCAGCTACAGATTTGGTTTAATGTAAACTATAGGTACCTAAACGGTTGGCATCTTAGCTAGGCACCCTGGTCATCTCTGGGTACAAGTATGTATATTTTCTTAACATAATAAACTGAATTTACTACTACCATGCATGTAAATTGAAATAAAAGAGTGGCTATAACAATAAAAATAATGTTACTTGCTATTGAAATCGACAACGATCAAGATTATTCTTGCCTGCGTTCAAAACGCGTTATAGTTGCCGGCGCTCGCGTACCGCGCGTCAACGCCATCTATTGAGTGTTATTTCGTGAAATCGGTGAACGCTCCAGGGAATAAGGGCTCTTAAAGATATGGGCATCAACAAACGTTCAAGAAATGTTAAGCCAACCATCTCCGAAAAAAAAAAACTGAAAAAGCGGGTACGTCATTCGGTCAAAAATGTAAAAAAATCAGCTGTTTTGCATTATGGGATTTATGGGGGACTAATGTCACTTGAAATGGAAATTCATGGCAAGATAACTATTATTTTGAGAAAATCAATGGTCCGGATGAGAATGTGAAATATGTCGAGATAAAATTTGTGTTTTCGACACCGATGGCTTTAAAGTATCATAACTGCCGTTAAAAATCTCGCATTTGAGTAAACTTTATCTTGCATGTAACTTTGTTAAATACATTATTGAAGAACATGAAAATTTATAAAAAAATAACCATTTTGTTTTCATTTAATACGACATTGAATTTTGTCCAGATTTCACTCGCATACGTTAAGAATAATCTAACCTCAGGTCGGTAAAGGCGCAGAGCTCGGAATTGCCGTAGTCGACGTATTGAACGAGGCAGTTGCCCTGGGCGGGGTTGACCTCGAGCACCGTCCCGCGGTAGAACTTCGAGTCGAGGTAATATCGCGCCACGCAAAGCTCCCCGACGCGCCACGAGCAGTACGGCGCCTTGAGGTCCTCCTCTTTGAACACCATTTCGAGCGTGTCGCGGATGAACTCCAAGTCGTCCTCCTGCGAGACATCGTGCAAGTAGATGATGCCATCGTTGTCTATGTATCTGTGGAGAATAATACAACCCTAGTAAAGTAAGAAACTGTTACATCTGCTATTATTATAAACAGGTAGTACAAAAGAAAACATAAGAGAATGCTGCTAAACGGACCGCAGTCCTTCAAATAAAAAATATACATCAAAATGATAGAGTAAAGAGTGAAACGGTTAATGAACCCACTCCTGTACCGAGAGTCAGCTGGCACTCACGTGGGCAGGGCGGTGAACTCTGGGGCTCGCAGCGGCTCGGCGGGCAGCCACGCGGGCACGTCGTCCGAGCTGGCCGAGCCGGGCAGCGGCGGCAGCAGCCACTCCTTCACCGAGCCGCGCACGTTCAGGAAACGCAGCTCGTCGTCTGGTCCAGAGGTGGCGCCCTCAATCTGAACAAAATTTACACGAATTATGTTTTAATTTTTTTTTATACCACGTCGGTGGCAATCAAGCATACGGCCCGCCTGATGGTAAGCAGTTACCGTAGCCTATGGACGCCTGCAACACCGGAGATATTACACGCGCGTTGCCGACCCTTTAGAAACCTGTACACTCCTTTTTTGAAGAACCCCATACTGTAACCCCTCGGGAAAACCTCGGCAGGGAGCTCATTCCACAGCCGAAGCGTACGCGGGAGGAAATTCCTCTTAAACCGCACAGTATGCGACCGTTTAGGTGCTAGTGTGAGGATGAACACCCTGCCGATGGCGAGCGGTGCGGTGATAGAAAGCGGCCGTTGGCATCATGTCAAACAGTTCTTCAGAGCACAGCCCATTGTACAAGCGGTAGAACACGCATAAGGAGGCGAAGTCTCTCCTTAGACTTAAAGGTCAATACCGCTTGTGAGTTTGGGATCGTCGACGATGCTAATTGCTAAATGCTAAAAGATCGAAAATAAGAAAAGTAAAATATCGCATTCACAAAAAATACTTCAAAGAAGCATACCGTCGTTTCGTCGTAGGTAGGTATTTTATATCAATATTGAATAACGTGTATGAGTGAGTATACGGCAAGGTCTAGTCGCACTTAGCGAGTATCGGGCAGTGCCAATCCGCGGCAGTCAGCTCGGCGTTGAGGCAGCGCCACTCGGACTCGGGCTCGAGCGGACTGACAGCGCCCTATGGCACAAAACTGGCCGGGCATGCTCTCACGTCTCACCTGACGAGTATCGATGGCGAGGCCGCGGCTCGCCAGCTCGGCGTTGAGGCAGCGCCACTCGGACTCGGGCTCGAGCGGACTGACAGCGCCCTATGGCACAAAACTGGCCGGGCATGCTCTCACGTCTCACCTGACGAGTATCGATGGCGAGGCCGCGGCTCGCCAGCTCGGCGTTGAGGCAGTGCCACTCGGACTCGGGCTCGAGCGGACTGACAGCGCCCTATGGCACAAAACTGGCCGGGCATGCTCTCACGTCTCACCTGACGAGTATCGATGGCGAGGCCGCGGCTCGCCAGCTCGGCGTTGAGGCAGCGCCACTCGGACTCGTTGGGCTCGAGCGCGCTGCCCAGCTCCGTGTGGTACACCCACAGCTGAACCGGCATGCTCTTGTCCTCGAACTCGCCGACTTTTGTCACGAACACGCGTTTGTACTCCTCCAGTTTGTCTTTCAGGAACTCCTTTGAAATATTAACATAATTATCTTTACAATTTTTCAAGCCAAGCTAGGATTGCATGATATGCAATGGATTATATCGGATTGGATATTAAAATCAGAAAGTGAAACAGATTTGACTATATGAATTGTATTTTTTCCCTCAATTTACCTTGGTGAGCGAGGGCCACTCCCCGTCCGCCGGCAGCAACCCCGCTAGATGACACTTTATAGCCGCGTCTCCTATCACTTCAAAATCGGTATGCAACTTTTTCAAGTTCGATATCGACACCGTCTCGGTTTGAGCGAAATCTGTAAAGAATACGATGACTTGGTCCTTTTCCGTTTTGAGGACGGTAGCTCGACGCCATGTCTGTGACTGCATACAAAATGCGCAGCATCTATCGTTCACTTTCCATCTTTCGCGGCGCGGAGTTTTGCGTTTCGAGTAGAATTTCTGCATATCTTCAAACAGCTCGTTGAATGTTTTCTGCTGGTGTACCAATGAGATGTATATCAATGATGGGGACTCGCAGAGAAGGATCTTCGCTTCCAATCGGAGTGTTTCTTTTGAGCCGGGTTGGAACTCATCCTGATACCTTCTTGCCATTGTTTCATAATTTTTGCATGTGGCGTTTTCACTATTTACGGGTGATTGTGGGATTGGTTCCTTTTTAGTAGAATCGTATTCCGCAGTGAGGGCTTCAAAGTCAATGGACCTAAAAAAACAGCCAGTAGGCATATGCTTTTAAGGGTCTCCCGCAAGCCCGGTTCTCCATACAAACGTAGTTCCGCTCTCACTTTAAAACGACTAGCTAGATTTCTCTGAAACTTTGTACTTACAATAGGATAAAGTATATCTAATGTCTGTAATTAGTTTATGTATTAGCTTCAGATACCATAGCTAAAAAAACCAGAGAATTTAAGTTTTTCATACAAAACTTGTTTTTGCTCTATTTCGTTTGTTTTATATAAAACAGAGCTATATAAACTAATTTCAGACCTAGATATACCTCATGTCATTGTATGTGCAAAGTTTCATTACAATCCAACACGTAGTTTTAAAAGGGGAGGTGCAATTTGGTCGAGCTTGCCGGGGGCCTTAATACTGGTATCCACTGGTACAGGTTGATTCACGAAAGCTAACACTAATGGAATTAACGAAACTCTCATTGTATGCGTGACACCTGTATCGGTATACACTTAGGAGTAAAAAAATCGACTCAAATCTGTGTTGGATTTAAAAACGAAATATCTCCGAAACTAATTCGCGTATTCTTAAAGTAATAGTACCATTAAAAAGCTGCTAAATTTACCTTTTTAAAAAACACAAAATTCCTGAAGTATTATTTCAGATACTGAAATCTGAGCGATTTTAGCAAAATGGGGTAAAATCACGTTCAATTAACGTCCTGAAAATGGGAATAAAAGCAATTTCGTAGAGAGAAAACCATTTCATTTTTCCTGTTTAATATTTTGTATTTCCGCCGCGGGCCTTCTTGACGCATGCAATCCGGTTCTTCATGGATCTTATCAGCTTCCTGATGGTATCCTGCAGACAAGCTTCCCATTCCTCGACCAAAGCCTCTTTCAGAACCTTCGAACCTTCCTTTTTAGATCCCACAAGTGCTCGATGGGGTTCAAGTCCGGACTCAGAGGTGGCCATGCAAGAGTGGGGATGCCAACCTCAGCAAGGTATGCCCGCGTGACTCGTGCGGTATGACAAGGGGCGTTATCTTGCATGAAATGGAATCCCTCCTCATAAAATCCTGCATAGGGGACGACATGATCTTGCAGGATATCTGTGATGTAACGATCTGCGTTCAAACCACCTCCGCGGCCCCCACCAGGAATGAAAACCAGCTCGGTCCTCCCCTCCATGGATATCCCCGCCCACATCATGACGGATCCCCCTCCGTAGGCGACCGTCTCGGAGATGCAGCACTGCGCAAATCGTTCTCCAGGTCTTCGGTACACCCGTCTTCTTCTGTCACTGCCATGGAGACACACCCTGCCCTGCACTCATCGCTGAAGAGTACGCGGCTCCATTGTTCGTACGTCCAATTTTCGTAAGTGGTTACGAAATCCATACGAGCGTCCCGGTGCCTCCCTGTCAGTTTGGGCCCTGTGGCAGGCCTTTTTGGGGTAAGGTTGGCTTCCTTAAGTCTTCGACGAACTGTCCACTTGCTGACTGGTTGCTCTCGGTTCTGCATCAGCTGCTGCTGGATATCAACGCCGGTACGCTGTCGATCACGAAGACTGGCCGTAACGATGAAGTGGTCCTCTCTCCTCGATGTGCACCTGGGACGGCCAGATCCAGGTTTGCGAGCTTTCCAGGTTTCCAGTCCGAATAAACTTTTGGTTGACTCTGGAAACAGCAGACTGACTTAAATTCAGCTGTTCAGCAACTGCACGCTGCGTAAGGCCTTGATTGGGCAAGACGATAACTTGGCCGGCTTCAGTTTCTGTCGTATCCATTTTCTTGCAGGTAATTCCAGAGAATGATTGCGGGAGATGTGCACAGGTCAACTTCTGATAAGGACTGATAAGAAATAACCGGATACACCGGTTTTTATGGCCCTCAAAGGTGCGCAACTCGTGCATAATCAAAGCAGGTAAAATGTTGTTTTCTACAAAAATAACAATAACCTGAAATTTACCAAACCGATTTCAACGGTTGTTAATGTTTTTGATAGCTTAATTAATAAACAATAATACTGCAATTTCATTTTTACTGAAATATCCAACGTTTTCAGAAAAATTGAAAAAAAAAACTAAAAAATGTGACGAGTCGATTTTTTGCTCCCGAGTGTACAGTTAGAGTCACCATTTTATGGGTTAATGTGATACACACAGATAATTTCATTCACTCATTCATTCCATTCGTGCCAGCCTTGTGAATAGACCTGTAGGTACTAGCGTGAGTAAACAAAGATCGACTCGTTATAATGAAGAACTATCGTTACGAAAATTTTAGATTTCATTGTACACACGTATTGAATGCGAATTTAAACTCTCGCTGAAAGTAACTGCTGAACACGTGCGGGTCCTGAAACTCGTGCTCACTCACCCGTCAGTAGTAGCCAGCTGTTTAGCGAGCAGCTCCCGGTTGAGGCACACGACGGCGGTCGGGTCGAGCTCGAGCAGCACGGCGCCGACGCTGCGGCGGCGCGACTCGTGCGCGACCAGCCGCAGCGCGCGCCCGGAGCGCTGCGCCAGTAGCTCGCCGGCGGACAAGTGCCATCGCCCGCCGACTGGACTTATCCCCGCCAGGTGGCTTTCAATTGCCTGTGAGAAGTTGAGGAATGATCGTCAATTCAGTAATAATAAACCCAAAACCGATAGGTAATCGTTAAATCGTTCTAGATCCTAAATGTCTTTCAAGATTTAAAACGCCCTATTAAAACGTTACACCGTCCCCGGCGACTAGTTACTGACTGACCAGCGCTCGGAGCGCAGTGAAGCGGGGCCGGACGGCGCGCAGGCGGTCCCACGGCACGGACAGCTGGCGGCCCCTGTCGGGCAGCCACACGCGCACTGCGGACGCTACACACACCGTCCCCGGCGACTAGTTACTGACTGACCAGCGCTCGGAGCGCAGTGAAGCGGGGCCGGACGGCGCGCAGGCGGTCCCACGGCACGGACAGCTGGCGGCCCGTGTCGGGCAGCCACACGCGCACTGCGGACGCTACACACACCGTCCCCGGCGACTAGTTACTGACTGACCAGCGCTCGGAGCGCAGTGAAGCGGGGCCGGACGGCCCGCAGGCGGTCCCACGGCACGGACAGCTGGCGGCCCCTGTCGGGCAGCCACACGCGCACTGCGGACGCTACACACACCGTCCCCGGCGACTAGTTACTGACTGACCAGCGCTCGGAGCGCAGTGAAGCGGGGCCGGACGGCGCGCAGGCGGTCCCACGGCACGGACAGCTGGCGGCCCCTGTCGGGCAGCCACACGCGCACTGCGGACGCTACACACACCGTCCCCGGCGACTAGTTACTGACTGACCAGCGCTCGGAGCGCAGTGAAGCGGGGCCGGACGGCGCGCAGGCGGTCCCACGGCACGGACAGCTGGCGGCCCGTGTCGGGCAGCCACACGCGCACTGCGGACGCTACACACACCGTCCCCGGCGACTAGTTACTGACTGACCAGCGCTCGGAGCGCAGTGAAGCGGGGCCGGACGGCGCGCAGGCGGTCCCACGGCACGGACAGCTGGCGGCCCCTGTCGGGCAGCCACACGCGCACTGCGGACGCTACACACACCGTCCCCGGCGACTAGTTACTGACTGACCAGCGCTCGGAGCGCAGTGAAGCGGGGCCGGACGGCGCGCAGGCGGTCCCACGGCACGGACAGCTGGCGGCCCGTGTCGGGCAGCCACACGCGCACTGCGGACGCTACACACACCGTCCCCGGCGACTAGTTACTGACTGACCAGCGCTCGGAGCGCAGTGAAGCGGGGCCGGACGGCGCGCAGGCGGTCCCACGGCACGGACAGCTGGCGGCCCGTGTCGGGCAGCCACACGCGCACTGCGGACGCTACACACACCGTCCCCGGCGACTAGTTACTGACTGACCAGCGCTCGGAGCGCAGTGAAGCGGGGCCGGACGGCGCGCAGGCGGTCCCACGGCACGGACAGCTGGCGGCCCGTGTCGGGCAGCCACACGCGCACTGCGGACGCTACGCTCGCCGACAGGACCTGTGCGCGCGCCCAGAGCGTGCCTGCTTCCTCGCCCACTAGCGCCACGCACACCGAACCTGGATCATTAAAAAAATACCATTGATTTTAATGAAGTCACTTCAAACTACCAACAAAATCGACGTCAAAGTTCATACGGTCATAGCAAATTTTTTACATCGAAGTAACGATAACTCTTGATCTTGCATCAACCGAACAATGAAGTAGATAGTGAGTGAATGAAGTACTGAGACGTCGAGTTCAAGTCTTGTCAAAGCACTTACATTCACATAGCTTGGAAACTAAATGAAAAACTAACCCTCCTTTGGTAAGAACATGAGATCGCTCTCGTCCCGAATGTCGTATGCGTTGTTCAGTTCCTCGCAAAGCTTCACATAGTCCGCTTGCAAGCGACTCTGAAATGATGTAACACCATATAAATTGACAATACGGACTAACTAATGCAATAACAGCTGAAACACGGCCACTGCTGGATAAAGGCATTTGAACAATATAATAGTTTTAATCAAACTGCCTTTGCGCAATCTATGCTTTGCGTTGAGCGATTACCGCAATCGTAATGTCAACATTATAAACTTTATGCATGGAGACTATATAAAGGAGCCAAATCTCTACGTATGAAAAGTGTCCTTTAAAAAAACAGTAATAAGGCGGCGCCACCATACACCGAAATACTACCAAAAACAACCTACGTAATTTGGTCGGGTTATTTGTTGCCTTATGTCCCAGATCCTAACTAGCGCCACCGGAGAGATTAGGAACTATTATTTAAAGCTGAAAGCGATCACTTTTGCAACAATTCTGCCTTAAGAGATTGGCATCCTTTCTATACCATCCATAACTTTATGGCCGGTGCAAGTAGTTACTATTAGTACCAAGAAGTATTGTTGAGTCAATAACCAATCTAACCATACTTGATAGTAATTCACACTGCTTAAGGATAACGCAGTTGTACTGTTCTCGCCACATCAATGTACTGCACCATTAAGAAAGGGAACAAATAATATGGCACGCCGCGCTAAACTTGCGACGGAAGATATGGCCATCGCGAGGGGTTTTAACGTTTTACCTCTCAATACCTCTTTTTAAAATTTTGCTTGTCACGTCAAAATTATACTGCTGTAGTATGCTGGGTACGTAGGATAACGCAGTTGTACTGTTCTCGCCACATCAATGTACTGCACCATTAAGAAAGGGAACAAATAATATGGCACGCCGCGCTAAACTTGCGACGGAAGATATGGCCATCGCGAGGGGTTTTAACGTTTTACCTCTCAATACCTCTTTTTAAAATTTTGCTTGTCACGTCAAAATTATACTGCTGTAGTATGCTGGGTACGTAGGATAACGCAGTTGTACTGTTCTCGCCACATCAATGTTCTGCACCATTAAGAAAGGGAACAAATAATATGGCACCCCGCGCTAAACTTGCGACGGAAGATATGGCCATCGCGAGGGGTTTTAACGTTTTACCTCTCAATACCTCTTTTTAAAATGTTGCTTGTCACGTCAAAATTATACTGCTGTAGTATGCTGGGTACGTAGGATAACGCAGTTGTACTGTTCTCGCCACATCAATGTACTGCACCATTAAGAAAGGGAACAAATAATATGGCACGCCGCGCTAAACTTGCGACGGAAGATATGGCCATCGCGAGGGGTTTTAACGTTTTACCTCTCAATACCTCTTTTTAAAATTTTGCTTGTCACGTCAAAATTATACTGCTGTAGTATGCTGGGTACGTAGGGTAACGCAATGCAATTGAAATAAAATTAAAATTATACCTAGTAGGGTTTTGGTTGGAGTATGCCCTTGCAAATATAATCTAGTTTCCTTGTGATTTTTTTCATGGCATTTGCCGTTGTAAGAACATATGAAGCGTTCCATGGCTAAAGGGTGCTTATGCTCGATATGGAGTTAAGCATGGATTCTAAATCTACGTTATATAAGCTAACTAATACAAAAAAAATAAAGTATGGTACCATACTTTATTTTTTAAAAATCATCAAATCTACGCATGCTAAAATCGCGTTTTTGAGAAAAAGTTAAAAGAAGTTTGAAACGCATTTTAACTATGTTCCCGTTGGAAGTTACATAGATAATGATTGGTCATTTATCTTAAGGTGCTTTTCTTTGATATACACCAATATTTATTTCAATGTCACTTACAGATTGAGAAAAATTAGGCTTTGATTGCAGCAAGTCGCCGAGACTATGAAATTAGAAAAAAAATCTTTGTGCGGATTATTTTTTTATATTTTGCTATCTTTAACATATTTTGTGGTTGAATATATTGTAATTAACAAGTTAGGATAGAAATAAAAAGCAAGAATTAAAGAAATATATATATGTCGGAGCGTGACTCCAGAAGGACACATTGCAGCTTTACATTTCAGTTTAAGACGCCTGTATAGAATCGATTAGCAGTTTTGCTATGTATTACTTAGTTGATAATGTAATTTATCCAGTTATGTAGAGAGTAACGCCATCTATTGGCGTATTGTTGAAATAAGATGATAGGTACAGGTTTTGGAACGTCAAGTGGTTTAGCTTGCGTGAAGTTAGGTACGAGTTGGCAGTTTTGTTGGTAACTGGTCAAGCAAGTTGGCCTACATTCACTTTGGTGGGAGCGATGGGCTCCGCCGCTCCGCGGCATAGTGATGTGTCAAATAGAAAAAAAATCAAACCGAATAAGTCGACTCCGATTTAAACCCAAATCGGTTTGCAAACCGATTTGGCCAAGTCGATTTAACGTCTATTGTTTTTAAGTATCAGTACAAACCGCTCCGTAGTCACTTGGTTTTGAGTCGAGGAAATCGATTTGTCAATTTTACCTTTTATATGTTTGACCCTTAGAATCCTTAGCTAGGACAGGATCTAGGCACACGACAGCGAAAACTATGACGTAAAAACTTTTGTAATATTTTTTTACTTTCCGCTGCGCCGTAGATCACAATTTCATTCATTGCTAAAGCTAAAACGGGAAAGCAGTATCCGAGCAAGCAGGAAAGAGCGTGCGGTTTCGTGCGATTCCGTGAGTCATTGCCGCGAATTTGTACAGTTCGCCAAATCGATCTCTCGAGCTCATTCGAAATCGAACCTTACTACTCAAATAATAAGTTTCATTTTACTTTACTAGTAGATACGAAGTTTCGACGACTCAATAATGGCGGCAATGTGCATGGCAACAGTTTTCGTGGTTTGAAGTCGATTCGCGTACATATTATTCCTCAATATGTCAAACGAAACTAACGAAAGTGACGCAGCAACAAATCGAAAAGGTATCTTAAGTCGATTTACAGAATACTCACGTCGATTTAGTCGACTTCAGGCCTAAATCGGTTTGAACCGACTTTTGAAGTCGAATCGTAACATCGCTATCGCGGCATTCATTCTGAAATTTGCATTCTCGATCGGACCGTGCTAGATATCGGACGTTAACCAACCTCGTGCTTAAACTCACTACGTTCCTGAAGGCTTATACCTGAAGGATTATTCTGAAAGCTTATAGATTCCAACATTATTTAATCATTTAGCTAAGTGTTTTATTCCAAGTGTTAATTTGATTTCTTAAGAGTCATTAGAGGTTTACTATTATAAAAATTAGAAAATAAGTGTTGTTTTGAAAAGATATGTCCCACCGAGTTTGTTGCCGGTCCCATATAAGGTTAAATCTTCTCGGGTCAAGAGGTGTACGGTTGGAACCGGAGTAGCTTTATTTGACGTTCATAAGCATTGTAATATGCCTACCTACTTGAATAAAGAATTGAACGTTTAATGATTCTATTATTTCAAATTAAATAGACTAGTTATTTTATCATTTAGTACGAAAATATAATAGGCACTAGGTTGATGAGTCCGTAGTATTATTTCATGCAGTGGTAGCATACTATTTAGCTGTGTAGGTATACATCGATGTACTGCGCCCACTACCGCCACCGCCATTAGGCCGCCCCATCCCCGACATTTTTATTTTAAACAACAAAATTTACATTTTCTCTTAAGGCGGTTCCCTGAGCCAGAAGGCGAAAAATCTCCTTATATGATCATGTTTTTCTAAGAGGCGTTGATATTCGTAAACTTGGAAAAAATTGATGTAGTTCTTGACTATATTATCTTTAATAACATAGCTTCCGATACACGAATTATGACACTTCGCTCGATACAATTAATTCCCAAAGTAACCTCTAACTCGGACTTTTAATCAAACTTTACTCGGTTATTTATTATGTGATACTATAAACAAGAAAATAAGAAAAAACAATCTTAACTTAAATAGTAATTTCATACCTTTCGAATTTCGATATTGTTCCAGTCCACCATCATTCCAGTATCTAAACAAGTGAAAGATCTCGGCCTTGTTTTAGATCCAAGCCTTACCTGGAATTACCAAATCTCAGAAGTTAGTCGGAAAGTCTGTTGGACGCTGCGTAATCTCTACAAATTTAAGAATTTTCTCCCAGTAGGTACCAAAAAACTCCTAGTGCAGGCTCTAGTTTTGCCAGTCATTGACTATGCGGACGTATGCATGACTAATATCTCGCAGGAGTACCTCAATAAACTTGACCGTCTCATTAATAATGGCATACGTTTTATTTTCGGCCTTCGCAAATACGACCATGTTTCTTTCTATCGACGTCAGCTCAACTGGCTTTCCATCCGTCGGCGTAGGTCCCTTAGAATCCTGAGTATATTATTTTCCATCTTGTTCGAGCCTTCTACACCAGGATATCTTAAATGTAAATTCACTTTTGTCGCCCCCCGTCCAGGCTGTGAACTGCGTTCCTCCCGCTCACTCAAACTCTCCATCCCTTCTCACCGTACTGGTTTTATGTCGAACTCTTTCGCCGTTGAGGCAATCCGTCTCTGGAATTCCCTTCCTCTCTCGATTCGACAAGCCCCAAGCAAGCCTGTTTTTAAGCGTCTACTCCGCAAGCATCTTCTGTCAGAAGAATTTAAATAATGTTCTCCATCTTGTATGTACTAATATGTATTAGTTTATCTTTTGTATATCATATAAGTATTAGTATTTAATCATAATTTTGTTAGTTTACGTTATTATGTTTATATATATATATACATAATATTTGAATTTTTTTGGTTCTATTTCTCGTTATAATTTATGAATCTATCCTGCACCAACATTTATGTCTCTGTTTGACCTAATGGTTGACTGGTAGAGAATGCCTTTTGGCATTAAGTCCGCCATTTGTACATTTTTCTTTGCTTGTGCAATAAAGTTTAAATAAATAAAATAAAAAAAAATTGTTAGGTAACGTTTTTAAAATAAATAAAAATCGACAAAATTCGATCAAAATTGACGATTGGCGCGCATGATCTTTCCCGTTCTTTCTTGCGAAATGTGACAGTGACAGCGGCAAACCGATGGAACGGCCTTAAGAGTCCCCAGCAAACTTGGTTCTCCATACAAACTTAGTTACACTATCATTTTAAAACGACTAGCTAGATTGCACTGATACCTTGTACTTACAATAGGATAAGGTATATCTAGTCCTGTAATTAGTTTATATAGCTTCAGATACCATAGTTAAAAAATTACAGCGAATTTAAGTTTTTCATAGCCATAGTGAATCGTCTTATTATCCGAATAAGGTTCATTTTTGTTTAAATACTTTTCAGTAATTAGTGAGTTTTGCTTGTCACCAGACGATATAAGCCTAATGACAAATTTTTTATTACTTCACCAAAACATTGCTAGTATATTACAAAAACGCGAAATACTAGAAATAACTTTGTCAGAAATGCGAGAAAAGGGAAAAGACCCCGATATAATTTGTTTATCCGAAACATTTGTTAAAAAAGGATGTGAATCTAATATTAGATTAAAAGGTTATAAATTAGCCTCTAACTTTTCAAGGGAAAAAAACAGGGGGGGTGTTTGTATTTTGACAAAAATAGGACTAGAATTTAGAGAATTATCGTTTATCAATAATCATGCTCGTGAAAATAGCTTTGAATGTTGTGCAATAGAGATAACCCATAGTAAACTAATCATAATTGCCCTGTACCGTACCCCAAACTCTGATGTTAACATATTTTTTAAAGAACTGGAGGAAATTTTAAGTCACGACCAGAAAAAAAGGATAAAAAGTTAGTGTTGAGCGGAGACTTTAACATAAACACAATAATACAAAATAAAATGTCAACTCAACTTAATGATCTTATAAAATTGTATAATCTAAAGAGTCACATTTCAAAGCCTACTCGGGCAAATTCATGTATAGATCATATTATCAGCAACATCGAAAACGCAGAAGGTGAACTTCTTTCGTTAGGTCTATCGGACCATGAGACAGCTCAAATACTGAATATACCAATTAAAAAAAAAGGCTTACAATCAAACATAACATACCTAACTAAAAGAGATTACAGCACCTGTAACATACGTAAATACCGCGAATGTCTAAAATCTTTAACTTTTTCGGAAACATTTAGTTCGTCAGACATGAATGAGGCTTTGCTTTCCATTCATCAGATGTAAAGTCTCAACCAATCATAAAACACAGAAATGGATAACAAGAGGTCTTAAACTAAGTTGTAAATACAAACGCATCCTACGATTTCAATATTATAAAGACAAAACTTTAGAAAGTAGACTCAAATACAAGTCATACTCTAAACTACTAGTTAATTGTATAAATGCCACCCAAAAACTACACAACCACAATTTTATACAGAAGTCTACAAGTAAAACCAAAGCATGTTGGAAGATTATTAACGACGATCCAAATCAACACCTTACAAATAAACATCATATAACTGAAATAAATAAAGACGGTATTACTATTGAAAATCCCACTCAAATAGCACATGAATTTAATAGATACTTTATTCAGCGAACAGGTAATAATGCGAGTCCTACCATAAAAAACACCAATTCGAAGCAAATAAACAATACTATTTTTCTAACCCCGGTGAGCCATAGTGAAATAAAAAGCATAATACTGTCACTCAAAAATACAAACTCTACAGGCTATGACGGAATATCAACCAAGATTTTAAAAGCATGTGTTGAGGAACTAGTGCCAATTATTACCTTTCTAGTCAATTTATCCTTTGATGTGGGCTGCTTCCCAGATACTTTAAAGTTATCCATAGTCACACCGCTGTTCAAAAAAGGAGACAAGTCCACGATGTGTAATTATCGACCAATAACGCTAATACCGATCACTTCCAAAATATTTTGAAAGAGCTATTTATACACGAATCATGTCTTTTTTAGAAAAATATCAAATACTTAAAAAGGAGCAAAACGGATTCCAAAAAAATAAAAGCACCACACTTGCTACTTTCAACCTGATAAAAGACGTCGTTCGAAGTATTGATAAAAAGAAGCCAACAGTTGTCGTGTTCTTTGACATGTCCATGGCATTTGATTTTGTATCACATGAGCTATTAATTCAAAAACTTCATAATCTTGGGATAAGAGGACCAACATTACAATGGCTTAAGTCGTACTTAGCAAACAGACAACAATGTGTTGAAATAGGAAGCCCCAGAGATTCAACAAAAACCCGTCATAGATCGTCATACGTAGAAAACAGCCTAGGAGTTCCACAAGGTAGTGTACTGGGACCACTACTTTTCTTAATTTATATCAATGACCTGCCAGATATCACTAAACACCAATGTACACTTTTTGCGGATGATGTATCTATTCTAATTACATGCGAAGACGAAAAACAGTACAATAGTGAAATTAATAATACAATTAAATCTGTAATAGAATGGCTTGAATTCAATAACTTATCCGTTAACCTTAATAAAACTCAATACATTCAGTTTCATAACGCAGGAGGTAAAGGTAAAAAGTTAAACGTTAAATATAATGATACACAAATTACAAAAGTAGATACAGCTAAATTTTTAGGTATTTCTGTTGATAAAAACTGTAATTCGAAAAACCAAGTGAATACTGTGTGCGACAAACTTATAAAATTTGCACATGTTTTGAGAAGACTGCGTAGCATCTCTACTTGGAACACAGTCCTTATGGCGTATCATGGGTATATTGCATCAAATTTAAGGTATGGCCTCCTTTTATGGGGTAATTGTAGTGATATAAACAGGGCATTTATAACACAAAAAAAAATGTATAAGGGCAATGTGTGGGATTGGTCCGCGGGATTCATGTAAACCTTTATTCGAAAAACATGAAATTTTGACACTACCATGCATGTACATTTTCGAGGCAGCAGTTGTTGTAAAAAAATACCCAGATCTTTGTAAAAAGGCCATAGATGTTTACCATAGAAATTCAAGATATCCTAACAAACTTGTATTAGACTTCGTTCCGAACAGTTCACTTTTTATGAAAAATAGCTATTATTTATGTATGAAAATATTTAATGCCCTTCCTGAAAATATCAAACCCCTGCCTCTAAATCCATTCAAAGCCCAACTATATACGTGGCTCAAAAAACAGGTGTTTTACTCTTTAAATGAGTTCCTCCAAATATAGTAATATTAAATAGAAATTATAGTTTTAAGTAAACAATGTAATAGATTAAGACTTATAGCTTTAAGATAATATTTGCATGCTTAACCAGCAAAATATGTCACTGTACGGGAAAACCTTTCCAATATCACCTTGTTGTACCATATTTTATGCAAATAAAAGTTTTTTTTTTTTCACAATCTGTAAGTGAAATTGAAATAAATATTAGTGTATTTCAAAGAAAAACACCTTAAGATACTTAATCAATCATCATCTATGTTACTTCCAACGGGAACATATTTAAATGCGTTATAACTTTTTCTCAAAAACACGGTTTTAGAAGGTTCAGGTTTAATGTTTTTTTTTTTAAAGTATGGTACTTAGGCTCATATTTTTATTTATTAGATAGCTTATATAATGTAGATTCAGGATGCATGTTAACTCCATAACGAGTATAAGGAACCTTTAGGCACGGAATGCTAAAATTTGTGTTTACGTAAAAGTGACGCCATCAAAAAGTTATGTACTTATATCATTGATAAATAAAATAAACCGTGAGAGCTCACCAACTTGTCGAAAAATTGTTCACACTTGCCCCAAAATACCTTACATAAAAAAACTTTCCAAAATAATACATGTTAATCATTAAGGCCCCCCCCCCCCACACTCATGCGCGAATCACGGCGCGAAGCCGCGAACGCGAGTGTGGAGCCTAGTTCGCTAATCAGCGAACAGCAACTTTTGCAATGTCAACCTTATTCGCAAAAGGGCGTAATATACAAAAAAATAATACTTTTTTGTACTATTTGGCGTAATTCCAACAAGTTTCTTACAATATTGGTGTCCCATTTAAGAAACACTTTTCCGAGTACTGTAATCTATAAACGATTTTTTATAACCTTATAGAGATGTATTAGTTGTTTAGTTAGTTTTTAGTAACCCTATAAGCAAATAACTAATAATGGAAGTACTTAATAAAAAGTTTAAAAGGAAAATACTAGGTACTAAACACAACAAACCAACAATTTTAAAACTCGAAATTGTAAGTATTACCTTGACGTATCTCTTATATTGATTTCTCTAACAGTCGTATAAATAGCCACTAGTTGTGGTCGTAACGTACAGTGAGCACTCGAAAATCTACCGCATATGGGCGTAATCTTATGCAAATGCAAAAACGTAAATTTCTGATGCAAAATGGCGTATCGTACACGAAGTTGGGAGTTACGCCCAAATGATTTAGGACATTTTTTTAAATTGGTGGAAAATTGAGTTCAAGCAACATGTTTTCGTGGGGCGTAACGGACATTTTTTTCAAGTTATCGAGACGTTAAATATACTATTCGATAGAGAGAAAAATTCTGAGTATAACTGCATTCATAACTCATTTTCGCCATTTTGTCCCTTACGCCCTTTGAGCCTACGGTAGTCGGTTGCGTACGTGGGATAAATGTGTCCCTGCCTTTAACATAGAAATACTTAACGTATACGAGTAAAACTAAGCTAGTAAGACACGTCTATTCCTACATTTTATTATTACGCAGAAAAAAAAACATATTTCCGTAACTAAAATTCTCTCGTGGAAAGGCACATATAACACTTCAATATAAAAACTACAAATTTGCGGTAGCGCCCTACGATACTATATACTATATACGATGATAGCTGTCTTAAGTGGAACTTGTTTGACGACACGACGTGTGCGTTGATCACGCCGGCGCCGCTCAATGTTCCAAGTGTAGTGTCCGCTGGTTACAGGTACTGCGTCGTCACCATAGAAACCCACCAAGACGGTTTGTCATACCTCTCTGACGTAGAACTTGTCCGGCGACACGACGTGTGTGATGACCACGTCAGCGCCGCTCGTTTTTCGAAGCGTGGTGTCCGCTGGTTGCAGCCGCAGCGGTGCTGCGCTTGTCACCTCCGGATACTGTAACAACCAGATTGTGAGCCAGGTGTACACCGTTGCAGTCAGCATCAAATAGAAAGTGACGGCCAAAGTGGTCAAATATATCTAAGGCGTAACACACTTTAGTTACCATAATAAGGATGTGCAGTGATATATTTGGCCGTGATTGTCTATTTGATGCTGTCTGTACAACATTTGCCACTCCACATTTGTTACAACACGTCAGACAAATGTGAATCCGGCTTCACTCAGTTAACTTTCATAGCATTCACAAGCCAGATTTATCGTCAGCGACCAATCTGCTAGTGAATAAGGTAGTATTTATTAAGGTAGTGATGTTGACTGACCACGCAGACATATCCGCCGCTTGTTTAATTCGAATTTCAATCATTGTAATTGTATATTGTTCATAGCAGGGGTCGGCAACTGGCGGCCCGCGGGCCGCATGCGGCATCAGTCCTACGTCACTAAAGTGATGGAGTGAAAAAGAAAAGTCTTTAATTTCAATTAAATTTTTTTGGAGTTGGGACCCATTATCACAAGATCTACATTAAATGTGCTGATCACTCAATATGCACAGACGTGCCAATATGAGTGTCTGCCTATCGCAATTTAAGAGCGCGCTGAATGTCGGGTTTCGCCCAACCTTTAAGTGTGGAGGGTTCGCTGAATGTCTGGCTTCGCCCGACCTTTAAGTGTGAGGGGCGCCGCCGGCGCCCTGTATGTAAGAGCGCGCGAAGGGCGCTGAATAACTGTGACGGACGCCGTAGGCGCCCTGCATGTAAAAGCGCGCCAACCTTTAAGTATGAGGGGCGCCGCAGCAAAAATGTTTATTAAAAGTAGTCCTTTTTGACAAACGGCAATGTACCTTTTGTCTAATAAATTCACGAATTATTAACAGTGTGCGGCCCGCTGCAATTTTGCTAACCTCTATGTGGCCCTTGGCTGCTAAAAGGTTGCCGACCCCTGGTTCATAGGGAATAGCGAAAAAGAGTCGATAATCTGTTGAACCTTTAAGATGGTTGTAACGACTTTTTACGGTTATTAGTACGCACGTGGAGCGTCACCGGCGAGCTGCGTACAGTGTGCACTGACCGGTAGCGAGGGGTCGACGAGCGCGACCCGGGCGTGGAAGCGGAGCACGTGCACGACGCTGAGGCCGGCGTGCGGCGTCACGTCGCACTCGCTACACGCGCCCGAGCGTCGCACGTGGAGCGTCACCGGCGAGCTGCGTACAGTGTGCACTGACCGGTAGCGAGAGGTCGACGAGCGCGACCCGGGCGTGGAAGCGGAGCACGTGCGCGACGCTGAGGCCGGCGTGCGGCGTCACGTCCCACTCGCTACACGCGCCCGAGCGTCGCACGTGGAGTGTCACCGGCGAGCTGCGTACAGTGTGCACTGACCGGTAGCGAGGGGTCGACGAGCGCGACCCGGGCGTGGAAGCGGAGCACGTGCGCGACGCTGAGGCCGGCGTGCGGCGTCACGTCGCACTCGCTACACGCGCCCGAGCGTCGCACGTGGAGCGTCACCGGCGAGCTGCGTACAGTGTGCACTGACCGGTAGCGAGGGGTCGACGAGCGCGACCCGGGCGTGGAAGCGGAGCACGTGCGCGACGCTGAGGCCGGCGTGCGGCGTCACGTCGCACTCGCTACACGCGCCCGAGCGTCGCACGTGGAGCGTCACCGGCGAGCTGCGTACAGTGTGCACTGACCGGTAGCGAGAGGTCGACGAGCGCGACCCGGGCGTGGAAGCGGAGCACGTGCGCGACGCTGAGGCCGGCGTGCGGCGTCACGTCCCACTCGCTACACGCGCCCGAGCGTCGCACGTGGAGTGTCACCGGCGAGCTGCGTACAGTGTGCACTGACCGGTAGCGAGGGGTCGACGAGCGCGACCCGGGCGTGGAAGCGGAGCACGTGCGCGACGCTGAGGCCGGCGTGCGGCGTCACGTCGCACTCGCTACACGCGCCCGAGCGTCGCACGTGGAGCGTCACCGGCGAGCTGCGTACAGTGTGCACTGACCGGTAGCGAGGGGTCGACGAGCGCGACCCGGGCGTGGAAGCGGAGCACGTGCGCGACGCTGAGGCCGGCGTGCGGCGTCACGTCGCACTCGCTACACGCGCTCGAGCGTCGCACGTGGAGCGTCACCGGCGAGCTGCGTACAGTGTGCACTGACCGGTAGCGAGGGGTCGACGAGCGCGACCCGGGCGTGGAAGCGGAGCACGTGCGCGACGCTGAGGCCGGCGTGCGGCGTCACGTCGCACTCGCTACACGCGCCCGAGCGTCGCACGTGGAGCGTCACCGGCGAGCTGCGTACAGTGTGCACTGACCGGTAGCGAGGGGTCGACGAGCGCGACCCGGGCGTGGAAGCGGAGCACGTGCGCGACGCTGAGGCCGGCGTGCGGCGTCACGTCGCACTCGCTACACGCGCTCGAGCGTCGCACGTGGAGCGTCACCGGCGAGCTGCGTACAGTGTGCACTGACCGGTAGCGAGGGGTCGACGAGCGCGACCCGGGCGTGGAAGCGGAGCACGTGCGCGACGCTGAGGCCGGCGTGCGGCGTCACGTCCCACTCGCTACACGCGCCCGAGCGTCGCACGTGGAGTGTCACCGGCGAGCTGCGTACAGTGTGCACTGACCGGTAGCGAGGGGTCGACGAGCGCGACCCGGGCGTGGAAGCGGAGCACGTGCGCGACGCTGAGGCCGGCGTGCGGCGTCACGTCGCACTCGCTACACGCGCCCGAGCGTCGCACGTGGAGCGTCACCGGCGAGCTGCGTACAGTGTGCACTGACCGGTAGCGAGGGGTCGACGAGCGCGACCCGGGCGTGGAAGCGGAGCACGTGCGCGACGCTGAGGCCGGCGTGCGGCGTCACGTCGCACTCGCTACACGCGCTCGAGCGTCGCACGTGGAGCGTCACCGGCGAGCTGCGTACAGTGTGCACTGACCGGTAGCGAGGGGTCGACGAGCGCGACCCGGGCGTGGAAGCGGAGCACGTGCGCGACGCTGAGGCCGGCGTGCGGCGTCACGTCGCACTCGCTACACGCGCCCGAGCGTCGCACGTGGAGCGTCACCGGCGAGCTGCGTACAGTGTGCACTGACCGGTAGCGAGGGGTCGACGAGCGCGACCCGGGCGTGGAAGCGGAGCACGTGCGCGACGCTGAGGCCGGCGTGCGGCGTCACGTCGCACTCGCTACACGCGCTCGAGCGTCGCACGTGGAGCGTCACCGGCGAGCTGCGTACAGTGTGCACTGACCGGTAGCGAGGGGTCGACGAGCGCGACCCGGGCGTGGAAGCGGAGCACGTGCGCGACGCTGAGGCCGGCGTGCGGCGTCACGTCGCACTCGCTACACGCGCTTGAGCGTCGCACGTGGAGCGTCACCGGCGAGCTGCGTACAGTGTGCACTGACCGGTAGCGAGGGGTCGACGAGCGCGACCCGGGCGTGGAAGCGGAGCACGTGCGCGACGCTGAGGCCGGCGTGCGGCGTCACGTCGCACTCGCTACACGCGCTCGAGCGTCGCACGTGGAGCGTCACCGGCGAGCTGCGTACAGTGTGCACTGACCGGTAGCGAGGGGTCGACGAGCGCGACCCGGGCGTGGAAGCGGAGCACGTGCGCGACGCTGAGGCCGGCGTGCGGCGTCACGTCGCACTCGCTACACGCGCTCGAGCGTCGCACGTGGAGCGTCACCGGCGAGCTGCGTACAGTGTGCACTGACCGGTAGCGAGGGGTCGACGAGCGCGACCCGGGCGTGGAAGCGGAGCACGTGCGCGACGCTGAGGCCGGCGTGCGGCGTCACGTCGCACTCGCTACACGCGCTCGAGCGTCGCACGTGGAGCGTCACCGGCGAGCTGCGTACAGTGTGCACTGACCGGTAGCGAGGGGTCGACGAGCGCGACCCGGGCGTGGAAGCGGAGCACGTGCGCGACGCTGAGGCCGGCGTGCGGCGTCACGTCGCACTCGCTACACGCGCTCGAGCGTCGCACGTGGAGCGTCACCGGCGAGCTGCGTACAGTGTGCACTGACCGGTAGCGAGGGGTCGACGAGCGCGACCCGGGCGTGGAAGCGGAGCACGTGCGCGACGCTGAGGCCGGCGTGCGTCGTCACGTCGCACTCGCTGCACGCGCCCAAGCGTCGCACGTGGAGCGTCACCGGCGAGCTGCGTACAAATACATAGTCAAACTATACTAACAATAATAAACGGCCTCAGAGCTTAGTCGGTACTGACCCTGCCTACGAAGCAGAAGGTGTTTATCACAGATATTTGCTCCTGAGTTATGGACCTACGCGAGTAATTGCATTAAACTTGAGCAACTTATTCTGCAAGTAACCCGTGCCTTACTTTGCGTTGTGTACACCATTATAAATAAAACAAAACATAACATGGTTTTGGAGTCCATTCCATCTGTTACACAAACTTACTTGTCCACGGTCCGTATCATTAGGGCGGTTTCGTTGGGTTGCCAGGCGCCGTCGGGCGGGCGGGGGTCTGGCAACGTCGCCGGTATTTCACGCAACCTATTACATGTAATGTACATACTTGTCCACAATGCGTAGCATTAGGGCGGTGTCGTCCGGGTGCCAGGAGCCGCCGGGCTCGCAGTTGGCGAGCCGGCAACGCAGCGCCAACGCAGGGCGGTCTGCTAACATCGCCGGTATTTCACGCAGCCTAAAATAAGTGACATATTACATATTTTTCTCAAAAATGGACGGCAAAGTAGACGTTGCCGGTTAAAAATTAGGTCGCGAAGTGCGTAGTTTATGATCAGTCAAAAAATTAAAAAGTTAAAAACATTGCAGTTTCGATTTCGGGACTGCAATGTTGCATACAAATTCCATTATTTGTCGAGTTCCAAACTTTTTAAAAGTTGAAGTGGCCATATCAAATGTGGCCATAGGTCCATTAAACAGCCAAACAGATGATCAGTACTTATTATTATAATGTTGGTACTGCGACTATTTAGCTGTGTCAAATAGGTTGGCGTATTTTCGGCAGAAAAATACACTTCGTTTTTCAATTAAAATTATATTTATTATACTTTCTATTATATTTGTATATATTGCGCCATTTTTGAGAAAAGCACTATATATGACTCGACATTTCGATTATTTGACATGTGTTTTTGACATTAAAGATTGATTGATTGACAGGAAGGCTACTTCCTGGCTTCGGATTCAATTAAACGGACTCCCAAGGTCGTCCGTTTAAAACGAATCCTCAGCCAGCAAGTAGCTACTTCCGAGCCTCGGCAATAATGTACTATTAAAGACCCAGAAAGTAAAAAATATTCAAAAGTAACGCACTAATTGTAATACTAGTTTTTGCCCACGACTTAGTTTGCGTACAATTAGTATTTCCATAGTTAACATGCCATCCCCCTTTCACCTCCTCAAGGGATGATTTCCGGGACTACTATCCATGTCCTTTCCTGGGAATCAAAATATCTCCATATTAATTTTCGTCTAAATCAGTTCTGCGGAGAAACCGTGAAGATGTAACAGACAGACAGACCAGAGTTACTTTCGTATTTATAATATTACCAGTTTCTGCCTGCTACTTTGTCTGCGTGGGATGATGATAATTGATCCTATGTCCTTCCCCAGGCCTCAAACTCTCTCCATATAAAATGTTACCGAGATTGGTTTAACGAGTTAAGCGTGAAAAGGTAATAGGCAGACAGGCAGAGTTACTTTCGCGTTTTTTTTTTCTAGCCTAGAGTGAAATGTCCCACTGCTGAGCAAAAGCCTCCCCTCTTTCCCGCCATTTGGTCTTGCCCAGTGCACACTCCCGCCACTTTTCACAATGTGTGTCTAGGTCGTCCCGCCATCTCCGTTTTGGACTTCCTCTGCCCCAAGATCCATCCCGTGGGCGTACGATCCAGTCATTTATAATATCAGTAGGGTTATAAAAGGTTGAGAATTGTAAAAACATAGGCGCAAGGAACATTTACCGGTCAACACTGACGCTGGCTGTAACTCCGAAGTCCACGAAGGTGACACGGTACTTGGGCTGGCTCGTTACTTCGTCTATGTCTATTCTATCGAGGCGCCCACGTTTCCATGGGTACTCGTGTTTGACAACATATATTTTTCCTGCAACAAAATCAACGTTAAATTATTTTTATGAAAATATGTTTATTTCTGTTATTTCGAGTGGAAACACTACTATATATATTATTAACCGAAATAAATGTCATATACAAAGGAAAATGTGACCAAGGCCTCCAGTGCCCAGGGCTGGAATCGAACCAGAGTCCACTGCAATCACAGCAGATCCCGTCGCAGCGACCCCTTAAGGAATTGCATATACTTGGGAAAATTCGATGCATTCGACCGGTTTCAGGGACCTGCCGGTTAACTTAATAGTTATATAATAGTACATGTAAAGATATCTCTCATGTAAATCAGATTAATAAACTGAAACACACCCAACTTTCAAAATATTTATCAGTACGGTTTTTACTCACTATTATTTTTAGTCGCTTTTGGCGACATGTTTCGGATTCTTTGGGAATCCATCCTCAGGCACGAGTGTCCGCGGCGGTTGTTCGTCGTGCACTGGGCACTGGGCACGACGAACAACCGCCGCGGACACTCGTGCCTGAGGATGGATTCCCAAAGAATCCGAAACATGTCGCCAAAAGCGACTAAAAATAATAGTGAGTAAAAACCGTACTGATAAATATTTTGAAATATGTCTCACGATAGTTTAAGTGCGATCACACCCAACTTGTCTGTAGAAAAAGGCGCAAGTACAAATTTTAAATGGGAAATCAAATCTTCGCGCCTACATTTTTTAAATTTGCCTCCTTTTTCTACTGACAAGGACGCTATGCCAGAGTATAATTAAACTAGGGAGGCACAGTGTATACATACAAATGGCTAATATGTAAAACTGCCTCAAATCTGATGCCGATGCCTATACCTACAATTGCATAGATGTAGCCAGTTTATAGAAACATACCTATACAGATAGTAACTTCGCGCGTCAACCGTCCAAGATCTTCATGGAGTTGGTCCTCAATTTCGGAGAGCAACGCGTCGTCTCGCACGCGTCGAACGTAGAAATGGTGAGGGTCCTGCATATAGGTGATGCGGACTATCTCTTGCATCCCTGTGAAATAAGCGTTTAATACAAATATAACCTAGACTAGACTAGATGCCAGAGATAAATTTGTATAATTGAACGAGAATTTTGCTAGTTGCCTTGATTTGTATAATTGGGATTCTATCTTATCGAAGAGTAATTGTCCTAGCGAAAAAATCGAATTATTACTAAATGTTATAAAACACTATTTTGAAGTAAATTTTCCTGTAAAGAACCACCCCGTAAAGATGTCTAACGATGTTTGGGTCAATGATCTAGTGAAAATTAAACGTAATAATATTCGTAAACTCAAAATTAAACTTTCGCACAATCCATATGATGTTTAGTCACTTTCCGACCTTCATAGACTCGAACCTACCTACATACATAAATGGGAAATAGCGAAGAGCAGCGATAACATGAGTCGAAGCATCTGGCGAATAATATCTGATGAAACATGCAAGGTGCCCTATTGATATGCCGAAAAAATTTCGCCGATTTTTGTTTCGCCGACGGGTTTTTTGGCCGAGTAACGATTGGAGCGTAGTCAATAAGCAGAGCAATTGATACGCATATTTACTATTCGTAGAATAATCATTTGGAAACTGTCATAATTACCCGAGAAACCATGGGTCGAAACGAAACACAATAGGTCGAATGTTCATTTGGCATTAATATTGACTAGCAGAATTTCTCTCTTATTTATATGGCTAGACTAGGACATGACTAACCTACACAATAACTTTTAGTTTGAGTCTGATAAAGATGGTTTTGATACATTTAATTGTCTACTTATGTTCACTAACAGAAGTTACTATAAAATTAAAACCTATATTGTATAGGTTTTAATTTAACCTATACCTACACTATGCTTTTGTTCATAGTTAGGTTAAAAATTCGGTTGTGGCTATGTTATTTTTTAGGGTTCCGTACCCAAAGGGTAAAAACGGGACCCTATTAGTAAAACTCCTCTGTCCGTCTGTCTGTCTGTCACCAGACTGTATCTTATCAACCGTGATAGCTAGACAGTTGAAATTTTCACAGATGATGTATTTCTGTTGCCGCTATAACAAGAAATACTAAAAAGTACGGAACCCTCGGTGGGCGAGTCCGACTCGCACTTGTCCGGTTTTTAAGTAAAGCCTGACCAGGAATATACGATTACGCGCCATGTTGCGGAATTTCACTGGAACTAATTTTACAGTACATATGGTGCTACTTTCTCGCACTAGTGCGTAAAAGAGCACTTTTCGTGCATATGTCGAAAGTTTAAAGGGCCATGTGTACTGTAAAACGTTGTACGATACACGTGCGAATAGGTAATTCGCAACTTGTGTCGATTTAAAACACTCCCTGCGGTCGTGTTTTAATTTATCGCCACTCGTTTCGAATTTCCTCTTTTCCGCACTTGTATCGTAAATAACTATTTTCATACTATACTGAACTGTCACCCTATACATGAGAATGAACAACGCCCTCTTGACAATGATCATATATTACTGGTCAGGATTTATGTTCACCGATTACTCCGAGACCCGTGGTTCGATTTGATTTTTTTTTCTGTTTGAAAGGAGGTACCTTCAAGGTGGTGCCATATTAACCGGGTTCTGATCTGATGATGGGAACCTTGAGGAATTGAGTATAGTGATTTCGTTGTTTTCTAAAGTAACTAAAGCATTTCCTCCCGAAAACCACCAATTTGATGTAGTGCAACTGTAGCCTTACCACGAGTTTGGCACTACATATTCGCTAACGTCTTCGTAACTTACTTTTTATACATATACTTAAAAAAGGATTATATTTTATTTCATCCTTTTTGAAGACGGTTTTTTTGTAAGAAGTTTTTATTTCGAAAATAACGATGTATAAAATAGTTCTTTCAGCATTAGTAGTAATACATTAAATACCTAGATCTTGTTTCGTTAAATAACAAAATCCGCTGCTTTAATTACCATATTTATTTACAGTTAAATATTACTTACATCGAAGTGGTCTTCACACATAAAAACATTTGTATGCGCTAAAATGCTCTTTGGGTCTCTTCGCGCTTTAAACACATTTTTCTTTTTTTGGGATTGTTGGAATGGAAACAAACGATTTGTCTGGATTTTTTAAAGTCGTACTTGAACATTGCGGCACTATACACCATTTATATAGCATTTTACAGTGAAATAATGAATTCAATGCACATAAACCATAAGATTAACTAAGGTCATTGACTGAGTTTACTTGCGCGTGACGTCACACGTGTCACGTGATTAGCCCCTTTGCAAAAATAGCGTTTAAGGCGCGTTCAAAATAAATAAACTTTAACATTGTTTTTTTTTATATTTAATACAGGAAATTTCACGGAAATATCAATGTAGTGTAATTATTAAGTCATAAACAATCAATTAAAACCATTTTCAAAAATTAGTCAAATAGGCTATACCTACTATGTCCACCCGAACGTAAACAACGTAAAACCTTGCATTACTACTGCTCTAGAGTACCTATACAATTATTTAGATAAACCTGTCCCTGCCCTTGTTTTTAACCATTTTACATTAAGCGAAATGATAGACACTTTAAAAAAAATCAAACGTAAACCCTCAAAAATAACATAAATGATATGTCGACTCATGTTCTTGATTATTTACCTCCGGTAGTTATATCTTTGTTGCTTTCCCTATTTAACGATTGTGTCCGTACAGGTGTACATCCTGACATATTGAAATTAATAAAGGTGCAACCAGTTTATAAGGGTAAGGGCGATTTGCAGTCACTCAAATTCTATCGACCAATATCGCTAGTACCTATTATTTCAAAAGTGTTTGAGAGACTGCTCAGTAACAAACTGATGCAGCATTTCACCTCCAATTCACTTCTGAACAACCAGCAATATGCCTACCAGCCAGGTCAATTGACGACGGACGCCGCTCGCGACGTAGTGACGCGAGTACTAAAACATCTCGAGGACGCGAGGCAGTTGCGGCCATATTCTGTGACCTGTCCCGCGCCTTCGAGATGATTGACCACTCGCTCCTCCTAACTAAATTGTCACAGTATGGTATTGCAGGTGCATTTCACGAAACTATGTCATCATTTTTAATAAACCGGAAACAGAGCACTTACGTGTTAAACGCTGTCTAATTTAGAATCCGCAGGAAGCTGCGCGGTACCTCAGGGCTCTGTCGCAGGTAACAACCTATTTTTGATTCTTATAAATGATATAACAGCAACTTGCCCAGATCCTGAATATATTATATTCGCGGATGATACCTGTATTATTGTACAAGCGGATAATTTCAACAATTTAAAGTCCAAACTCTGTCACGTGACAAGTTTAATCGACAAGACAAATATTATACATTTTCGACTACAAAATACAAATAAACTGAATATTGTAGTAAATGATACCCAAATCCCACAAGTAGACACTGTAAAATACCTAGGATACCAAATCGACTCAGGACTAACGTGATGGGCCCCGCACATACAATCCACCTGCGACATACTTGCCTCAGCCGGTTTTGCGCTGTCCCGAATAGCACCCAGTTTATCTATTGAGAACTTAAAGACCGCCTACTATGGATATTTCCACGCAATACTTTCTCAAGGTGTCGATCTTTGGGGTACAGCTGCTGATCGAGATAGACTGCATAGAATGCAGAAACGCGTCCTTCGTATTATTGATGGCAAACCCGTTGACTATCCTGCACAATCTCTGTTCAAAAAACACAAGATATTAACGCTACCGTGTATATATATACTGACCGCATGTATGTATGTCAGAACAAATATACACTTGTATAAATCCAGTGGATCTACCCGCAGTGGCCCAGCCCGCAGGTTGCCTATTCTACTCGCTCCTAAATGCAGGCTCGCGAAGTCACGAAAGTCACTAAATATTATACCAAAGCTTTATAACTCAGTACCGACCGATATAAAAGAATCGAAAAGTGACACAATATTTAACAAAAAGCTAAAATCGTTACTTGTAGAAAAGGCTTACTACTCGATCGACGAATTCATGCTGTCTAGGCGAAATGATCATTGACTCCATATCGTAACTTCCTCTAAACATTTATATCAACCTATTATTGTGCATAATAATTTTATCTTTATTTTATTCTTAAGAATTTGTGACGTGTAAAATGTATTTTATTTTACCAATAAAGATCTGTATATCTGTATAAATGGAGAAAAACTATTATCTAAAATCATATTATCATAAATCTTTATCAGGCAGGAGGCCTATAGACAAATACCTTAAAACTTAAAACATTTTTTAAAATTTAACTTATAACTAAAAACAGATATTATGGCTACAATGCATTACGCAACCCCGCTTATGCAATGACATTCGTTTAATCAATAATAACAAAAATTTTGACAATTAAATCTGGTCGACTTAATCAACCGTTTCCCGGCATTAGTATTGCTTAAATTGAACCTTGTTTTATAGTAAATTGGGATGAATTTCGTTTGTTTGAGAAAGCAATGATACAAAAAAAAAAGCTACTGTATTTTGTTTATAAAAGTTTGACGTTGAGATTGAAACATTTCAATGCACATTCAGCTTTAGGTGGATAAGCTCTTACAGCAGTTACAGATTGATTTGACAAATAAATCACATGCTTACCTGCTTTTAGTTCAATCGACGGTTTATTTTCGGCAAATGGCATAACTGTCTGACTGGCAGCTTTCTTTATTAACTCAGGACCTAAAACAAGAGTAGGTAATTAGGTTTAATTATTATCCAAGCGGGAAGAATAGGTACTATTTAACGGTTCGTTTTTTTAACACAAATTAATCGTCTGCAAAGGAAATCTGGATATTGCATTTACATATATGAGTGATATGAGTAAATAGGTATAGTTTTGAAGTTGGAGTAACTTCATAACTTACCTACAATAAATGCGAAAGTAACTATCTATGTTTCTGTTACCTCTTCACGCTTCAACCGCTGAACCAACTTAAATGAATGATGGCATGGAGATAATTTGAGGCCCGGGGAAGGACATAGGATAGTTACTATCAATCATCATCATCTTTCCACGCAGACAAAGTCGTGGGCACACGCTAGTAATAAATTAACGAAAGCTACATTTGTTTACTTCTTTAAAAACATACTTCTGACGTTATACTAATGTAGATCTTGTTGTTAGTGTGAAGTGTCAATGTGAAGTTTAAGTTTTCAATTTAAGCCAGAAGATGGCAGACCCTCCATTGTGCACGGATTTTATGGAATAATTGCCAGAAGCGCTAACAGAGCCGTAATGAAACTAGTGGCGCTGTCGACCTCGCAAATCTTCGTTTTGAAAATTTTCTAAAAGCTGAATTGACAAAAAAAATCTATATAATTATGGAACCTGCTTAAAAATGTTCACGTCACGAGAATCGTTTAAGAAAACCGACCTGTAGAGGAGAAGAGACAGACATATGACATCATTTTTGCTAAAGTTAAAACAGAGACGTTTCGCTCGCGCTTCAAGATCCGTCGGTCCAAAGATGACTAGAAATTTCGAGGGAAGACCGACTTGCGTGCCTGCTCGTTGCCCACCAGCTGCACGTAGTCGCTCACCAGCAGGCACGGCACAGCTCGCTCACACGCCCAGCTATCATCAGACTGTACCTCTAGTCGGAGGGAAGACCGGCTGGGGTGGCGGCGGCGGCACGGCGGCCAGCTGGCGGGAGGAGCGCAGCCCGTAGCGCGCCTGCGCGTTGCCCACCAGCTGCACGTAGTCGCTCACCAGCAGGCACGGCACAGCTCGCTCACACGCCCAGCTATCATCGGACTGTACCTCTAGTCGGAGGGAAGACCGGCTGGGGTGGCGGCGGCGGCACGGCGGCCAGCTGGCGGGAGGAGCGCAGACCGTAGCGCTCCTGCGCGTTGCCCACCAGCTGCACGTAGTCGCTCACCAGCAGGCACGGCACAGCTCGCTCACACGCCCAGCTATCATCAGACTGTACCTCTAGTCGGAGGGAAGACCGGCTGGGGTGGCGGCGGCGGCACGGCGGCCAGCTGGCGGGAGGAGCGCAGACCGTAGCGCTCCTGCGCGTTGCCCACCAGCTGCACGTAGTCGCTCACCAGCAGGCACGGCACAGCTCGCTCACACACCCAGCTATCATCAGACTGTACCTCTAGTCGGAGGGAAGACCGGCTGGGGTGGCGGCGGCGGCACGGCGGCCAGCTGGCGGGAGGAGCGCAGCCCGTAGCGCGCCTGCGCGTTGCCCACCAGCTGCACGTAGTCGCTCACCAGCAGGCAAGGCACAGCTCGCTCACACGCCCAGCTATCATCGGACTGTACCTCTAGTCGGAGGGAAGACCGGCTGGGGTGGCGGCGGCGGTACGGCGGCCAGCTGGCGGGAGGAGCGCAGACCGTAGCGCTCCTGCGCGTTGCCCACCAGCTGCACGTAGTCGCTCACCAGCAGGCACGGCACAGCTCGCTCACACGCCCAGCTATCATCAGACTGTACCTCTAGTCGGAGGGAAGACCGGCTGGGGTGGCGGCGGCGGCACGGCGGCCAGCTGGCGGGAGGAGCGCAGACCGTAGCGCTCCTGCGCGTTGCCCACCAGCTGCACGTAGTCGCTCACCAGCAGGCACGGCACAGCTCGCTCACACACCCAGCTATCATCAGAGTGTACGTCTGGTCGGAGGGAAGACCGGCTGGGGTGGCGCCGGTGGCACAGCGGCCAGCTGGCGGGAGGAGCGCAGCCCGTAGCGCTCCTGCGCGTTGCCCACCAGCTGCACGTAGTCGCTCACCAGCAGGCACGGCACAGCTCGCTCACACACCCAGCTATCATCAGACTGTACCTCTAGTCGGAGGGAAGACCGGCTGGGGTGGCGCCGGTGGCACAGCGGCCAGCTGGCGGGAGGAGCGCAGCCCGTAGCGCTCCTGCGCGTTGCCCACCAGCTGCACGTAGTCGCTCACCAGCAGGCACGGCACAGCTCGCTCACACACCCAGCTATCATCAGACTGTACCTCTAGTCGGAGGGAAGACCGGCTGGGGTGGCGGCGGCGGCACGGCGGCCAGCTGGCGGGAGGAGCGCAGACCGTAGCGCGCCTGCGCGTTGCCCACCAGCTGCACGTAGTCGCTCACCAGCAGGCACAGCTCCTCGCTCACGCACACCCTGCACCAAGCATCGCTATTAGTTTTATTATTACCCCCTTATTTACAAAACTTTACAAGCCTCAATTAGTTAACTTATGTTTTTTTAGTCAAAATGACAGATTAAGATAGGTTCTTAGCGCGTTTACAAATAATGCCCAGTTTATGTTTTCGATTCAGGTCATAAGTTATAATGCGTCATAGTTAATCATTGCTACTATACATACGTCAGTTTGTCCTTGTCGGATTCTTCTTTGGTCAAACACCAGGGTCTGTCAACTATGCTTTTAGCTTCTTCAAGGAGCGTCGACAGATTCGTCTGGAGGAGAGAATACAAAGGGTCAGTGATTATTTTCTAAAACAGGGTAACATATTAAAGAACCAGCCTAGTAAAACATAAAAACAGCTGAAGTAGATATCACTGTACAGTACGGCCACGTACAGTCAAGGTACCATTTCATACATTGTCAGTGACAATATAACATAATCATATGAAAGCGGCTAGGGATCTCATACTGTGACAATGTACCATATGGTACAGAAATCAAATTCCTTGACCGTAAATTTGCGGTAAATCTGGTTGTCAACACTTGACTTTTGACATTGAGTTGTAGTACTTGTAGTCCGTCCGTTTTTCTAACATCAAGTACGCCATAGCAAATGTAAATGTATATGTAATGGCCATAGTAAATGTAATGGCAGCGCGCGTTCCGATTACAAAAAGGAGCCGTAACATCTGTGGTCCAGGTAGCACAGGAAATCTCAGTAAGACCATATTTCAAAGAACTAGGAATTAATTAACTCTGCCGTCGATAGGAATCTATCAGATAGCAATATATACTTACGCCAATTTGAGCGAATTTAAAAAACGCTCAGACTCGGCGCGCTCTTTGCGGCACCCAAATAGGCTTCTCCCTGTGAAGCGACGACTGGCGAAGTCCGGAAAGGTCACTCACGTGATGAATCCGACCGTCAACAATAAATTACCGGAAGAAGTCACCTCAGCCCCATCCTTGCAATGTTTTTAAACTAAACTAAAAGCATGGCTTCTCGAGCACACATTTTATAGTTTTAATAAATTTTTAAATGTGAAGATATAATATACTACCTATACATAGTATATCGTAAATTATATAAATTCAATAAATAACGTACGACGTGGTTAAATAATTATAATACTGTATGTAATAATGAATTGACATGTAATAAGAATGATATTATAATAAATAACTATGAATATAAATCCTCTCTCTCAATCAAATAGTTCTTTGCCACTATAATTACCGTTTGGTTCTTCTCACACTCCAGGGCTGACTTCAATGCGTTCATGAGTTGCTTGGACTGCTTGATAGCGATGGCCACCTCATCTCTGACGCCGAGTAACGACTCGCGTTCGATGCGCCGCAGCCGGGAGATGTTCGCCATTACCTAGGACCAATTTTACGTTGTATATTTAGGGTTCCGTACCTCAAAAGGAAAAACGGAACTCTTATAGGATCACTTTGTTGTCCGTCCGTCCGTCTGTCGCGTGGAGGTATCGAGTTAAAATTAAAACCAGAAACTTATGTCTACAAAGAGCCTACCGCGAACCATGTCCGACGTGTTGCCTCTCTATCGCACTTGTGAATTCATACGTAAGTGTGACAGGGAGACAACACGTCGAACGTGGTTCGCGGTAGGCCCTCAGTCCTTTGAAGCTGAAAAAAAAATCAAACTACTAAGTTAACGTAAAAAAAAGTTACGGCCGTTTAAGCCGCAAAAAACGCATATTTATAGGGTACTTACCGTTGACCTAGAACTATAAATTTGGCAAGTAATATCGTCTTACATTACAAGTACAGGGAAAAATCTGAAAACTATAAATTTGTAAAAAATAATAAACAAATAAGTTTAATTTGTATGGAACCCTCGCCTCCGCGGGAGAGTTCGACTCGCACTTGTCTGTTTTTTTTTTGTAATGTTGTATTTCATTGTATTTTGATTTGCATATTCAAACTTTATTTTAACATATGGTGCCTTGGTGCAGAATCAATCTAGCAAAACTGTTTTGCTGATTTGTGTTTCACTATATTCTATTTAACCTTTTTACCCGACTAAAGAGAAGGTTTATGATTTTAACAGTCTATGTATGCGGGTGTGTTTGTGTGACGACATACTGTTCCACTTTAATTTATATCAAACAATTATAGAATAGAATAGAATAGAATAATGTTTATTGTATAACTGTGTACGTACAAAGGTGGTAATTAAAAATAATAAGTATCAACAGTTGCCTGCTAGGGCGTACAATTATGGTAGACAATCTACCTATCTTAGAACTAAACTTATACTTAAAATAATTAATCATTACTTAATTAATTAATAATTAATTATTGCTTAATTAATTAATAATTAATTATTACTTAATTATTGGTGAATTATGCATCAATAGATTTATTTTTATGAAACGAGTAACAGTCAACTATTTTAACCAACTTTGAAAGAAAAGTAAGTTCTTTTTATGATACTCGCAGTTGAGATAAAGTTTTTCAAACATATTGTTAATACTGTAATTTAAAAAAGCACCTCCTGCCGGTGGACCTGCACTACCGCCTGCAATTTGGAGAAATGCTGCTCGATTGTCGCCGTCACCTGGAGGAGCTCGGGCGATCCGCTGTCCTTGTCTATCTTGATGAGTTGGTCACCAATGTCCTACATTAGTTTAAAAAGATTAGGTACGACTTGCTTCCAGCAACATAAATATCTGAAGTGGGGTAGGTTACCCTTATAATATGTAGTGCAATAAGCTTTACAAATTATCAGAAATTTGTTGACTCATCACTCATCATCTTCCTCGCGTTGTCCCGGCATTTTGCCACGGCTCATGGGAGCCTGGGGTGCGCTTGGCAACCAATCCCAAGAATACAAAGAATGTAAAGAATTGTTGACTATGGTATAGAATAAATAAATAAATATTAGGGGACATATCTTACACAGATCAACTTAGCCCCGAACTAAGCAAAGGTTATAAGGGTGCTAGGCCACAATATACATACTTACATAGATAAATGCATACTTATATACATAGAAAACACCCATGACTCAGGAACAAATATCACACAAATAAATGCCCTTACCGGGATTCGAATCTAGGACCATCGGCTTCACAGGCAGGGTCGTCAGAATAGATGTACAAATATATCTCTCAAATTAGGATGGTACTATGCCATCAATATTTTGATTATGTTTTTAAAGTTTGATATAAATTTGATCTACACAAAATAGTACTTACAACTGCGGTTTTGGTTAGCCTCCGGAATGTAGCGTCAACTTGGGGACGTATTTCACGTAAGTCTGATAAAAACTTCTCATTCTACAACAAAAAAAAAACAAGATTTATTATATAAACTTTGTTAGTACCTACAGCTCATTATATGAATTACTTGCCAATCCTGTGTTACAAATTATGGAAGTTTCAATCTGTCTAATGTATATCTTGTACATGGATACAAAAACCGGCCAAGTGCGTGTCGGACTCGCCCACCGAGGGTTACGTACTTTTTAGTATTTGTTGTTATAGCGGCAACAGAAATACATCATCTGTGAAAACTTCAACTGTCTAGCTATCACGGTTCATGAGATGCAGCCAGGCAGACGGACAGACGGACAGTGGAGTCCAGTGGAGTCTTAGTAATAGGGTCCCGTTTTCACCCTTTGAGTACGGAACCCTAAAAAGCACAAATAGGTTATGTGATGATGATGATAAACCTTTGTTTAATTTTGTCTCCTTCTAGTAAACTCAAATATAAATAATTATCAACGGCGTGTTAGATTTGACGAAGTTTATGTTATAGATGTGTAAATAAGTGTCGAAATGGGACCAACTGCAATAAAATATTATAAAGTCAGAAATGTAGATCAAAGTTAGATATTTTCACTGAAAAGTTGAGAACCCATAAAGGTTCAAACTAAATTGATGCAAAATATTGACATTGTAGATCAGGAAACTAGTGCATAGTGTTATGATAAACTACTCATATTATGTATATTTAAATTATACTGTACAAAGACCAAAATCATTCTATTTTTTTCACTGCCAATCAACTTCCAATCAGTCAGTATGTATTAAACTGTAAAATTCGACATACACGCAAACTTACAATTTCAAGAATAGACACAACATCATGGTTTTTGCAAGACTTCTCAGAACCGACCATCAGACAATCCATGCAAACCGACTTGGCACAATCTTTACAGTAATAATTGAGCGATTTCTGACAATGGACTTTGCAGTTATCAGCTGTTACTTGTAGTTGAATATTCTGCAGAACATGGTTCTTGAACACCACAAAGTTCTTGTGCGACTTCTCGAAGCAGGAGGCACATATGACAGTGGCACATTGTTGGCACATTTGTGTTGTTGCACTGTCACATTCTAAGCATTGGCCTGTAAACATAGAAAAACAACAATAAAATGATGGACGATGTTGTTGGTCTCACACTATATTATTCTTTATATTCTATTTCTGTGCCTAAACCCTGTGTGTTATTGAAGTTGGTATGAAAATTAATAGCATCTATGATAAACATACCTTTTAGAAAATTGAACATTGGGAAAATTTATTTACTTATTAGGTATTTGTGCATGTTAGTTTTTATGTTATATATAAGGATTACTGTCTCAGCTGTTAATTATTTTGTTCAGGTGCATGATTCCATTTTGTTATTGAGCGCTTCAATCGCCAACAAACTGGTTACAGTTTGGCGATGCATAAATTTTGTTTGTAAGCATGTACCCTTTGTGTAAATAAATAAAAAAAAATAAAAAAATTAATTGATTATCTTTGATTTTATCTTTTAAAGTACCTATGGCAAAGCAAAATTTTTAGACAAATACAAACAGGTTTTTTCATTATAACTCTTAACCAAATCTGTTGTGTACCTCTGTACAGTCGAAGGCAAAAATATCAATCCAGACAAATGGCTCAAAAATATGTGATTGTCTAAAGTGTAAGAGTGTACTCATATTTTTGAAACTTTGGGAATGTATATATATTTATGCTCTTGACTGTACACAACAGCTACAAGACGTAGACTTTTAGACATTAACAGTAATTATTGATAATTTGAAAAAAATATTATTATTAATTAAAGTCTTGATTGGCAGAGATTGAACTTACGTATTTGTAATAAATATATTTATTTTATTTACTTTTTTGTACAATTTCTAATAAAAAAATTGATAAATCTGAAAAAATTGATATCTACTTAAGCATTTTGTTTTATTATATAATTTTTTAATGCAATTCATTTTCAGCACCTGCTAATTCATAATATGTTTACACAGGAATTCAATTTAATAAGCACAAAAGCACCTATTACCATGGTCACTGGTTAATACATTTAATTAAGTAAATACATTTTTTTAAATCCTAGTATCTTTATATTATATTGGCATGTGTAAGTTATATATGAGTGGTATTCCATCTGTCCAATATCTTGGTGCAATGTGTATTTTGTCTCACATTTTGCTTAATGAGAGACAATGACATTGTACAGGTGTAATTCCAAATTTGTAATTAAATTACATCAAGAAAGAAGGAGTGAAACCACCATACCTTGAGTCTGGTCAGTGCTGTCAAGTATGGCTTGCAAATCTATAAAATATTCTTTTGCTTTCTTCTCTTCTACTTCAGGTTTTTCCTTTAAAAAAAAGTTCCTGCTTATAGTTAGGAGAAGAATCAAAATTGCTCAGTGGTATATAGACAATTATGAACACACTCCTGTATTGTTTATGAATAAATACTATGGCTATAACATTTATATCCTGACATCAGGAAACCTTTATAAAATTCTAAACAAGCATGTTATTGAGACCAGCCATTTGAAAATGCAAAAAGGCTCCATGAAGGCAGTTGTTAATTTGGCAAGAAGTTGTTTGGTTACAAATATTTGGTTTACTGCATAGAATTCATCTTCAACTTTACATGCTGTAAAACTTTAACAAAACTTCAAAATATACAAAAGTAAATATTCATAAGGTTTATCAAAGTACACAAACCATTTGTTTGAGCTAAATTATTATAATTTAGTTGAGACTTTGCCTCCTTGTGTGTGTTTTACTGCGTACAATGGGCTGTGCTCTGAAGAATTGTTTGACATGATGCTAATGGCCGTGTTCATCCTCACACCCTAGAACCTAAATGGTTGCATACTGTGCAGTTTTACCATCAGGCGGGCCTTATGCTTGTTTGCCACCGATGTGGTAGAAAAATTTATAAAGTTTTAGGTTTTATCCAAGAAATTCTTTGAGTATTTTTTTTGTGCAGTTTTCTATCAATAAATAACCATAACTAAAAATGTGGTATTTTCTATAAAAAGGGACCTTATTGTTGATGGCGCTTACGCCATTATTAACGATGCTCCAATATAAATACAATGCCGCGCAGAGCTGTGCGGCGTAAGCATTATCGACAATAAGGTCCCTTTTCATAGAAAATGCCCCAAATGATCACAGATATATTTTTTCTGAAGAATTACTATTAGAGTTGTGCCATTCTTGAGAACATTCTCCGTTTTGTATGGGGAATATTCTCCCTGGAGAATATTTCCTATAGTAAACAGAGAAAGTTCTTGAGAACCTCTAATAACTATAATCACTATGAGATTTCTTTATTTTGACATATCTCATTTATCTCTGTCAGTTGCTTAAAGGTTAGCTGGAAGACACAAGTTCGCCTTTGAACACTTTTATTATACTCACACTGTGCCATGTACTTGTTTTGTGCAATAGTGTTTTACTATTACTACTTGATTTCACTACAATTCAACTTGACCTGCTCCACAAGAATGCTGACATTGCAGCATTTTTTTAAATTAAAATGTGTTACCACAATAGTTACCACAATCATCGTGAGTGCCAGCTCCCCCAGCACATTCACATTCACGGGGAACAGACTGTACAACTGTATCTTATTCAGAAGCAGCTTCGCGATATCCGTAGTCTTGATCTCCATCGTCCGCAAACATATCTTGCACTCTATCGGCTCGCCGGACTTCACAATGTTGCGAACGCAACATTCGCATATGGAGTGGCCACATTTTATGAAAAGAGGAATGTTCGATTTAGGTTCCGGCGCCAAGCCTGCAGGTAAATGAAAACGTGTAATAAAATAATTTTAAAAGAATTTGTGTTTTTTTTTGTTCTAGATAAATAAACAACTTACTTTTCAAACTGTATGTTTGACAACAGTTAGGGCACGAGTTTATGATTTTCTCATCCATATTGTCACTATAATGAGATATAGCTTCTTGTAGTCATATTAATGCTTATCGCGAAAAGTTATTCTTAGGCACAGATTTCTACCCTTGAATCATGTATTACGACAAAATACGTACAAAGCCGTTTCGGTTTTTGCGAATAAGAATAACCAAGAACAAAAAAACTTACTTTTATTCAAATGACATTTAATGTGTTGCTGTTGCTAGTTCCAAAATTTTGTCGATTGCATATAAAATGCTTCGGTGTAAAGCGTCCTCCAGACTACGCAGCGCGAAGCCGCGAACGCGAGTGTGGAGTCGATTTCGCTGATTAGCGAACTAGACTCCACACTCGCGTTCGCGCCGCGATTCGCACACGAGTGTGGCCCTACCTTTACGATACGGGCTGTCCGTCAGACTCGTCAATCCTTTTTTTTTTTCAAACATAAATACGTAACAGACTACCGCACCGCACCACGACCTTGATATAGTTTGTCAAGGGACTGTCTCATTTCGGGCTTAGACGGAGAGAGTCATACTGTCTTTGTCTTGCACTGGTGCTGGCGCCCAGAAGAAGGGGATGAATGTAGTTTTTTTTTTTTCTCATTTACTGACAAGAGTTGCTTAACCAACTATAGTAAGGCGGACGCCGTACGTGCGTTAAGAATGCAACTACAAGTTAGAGCGAGAAAGAGACATTTTGCTGCACCAAGCTCGCGGTGCGATGCGACGCACATATAAAAGCCGTAACACACCATCGCACCGCACCAAGGTCATTGTGCGACGTACCCATAAGTACGAGCGAGAAAGCGATATCTTTTTCACCTCAGCAGCTCGAACAAGCCCACTTTCGTCACTCCCTGAAGTGAGGAAAGTGCGACTTTCGTCACTCCAGGGAGTGAAACAAAGTAGATTTTCAATTTAGTGAAGGCCATGAACTGCCACTTTATACTTCGGGGTCTATTACAAATTCGAAATACATTTTAACCTTTATTATGTTCTCACTACTGGGGTGAAAAATTATATGTCACCCGAGAGCAAAGTTATTTTACATCTCGTGTTTTTGAGTCCCTCGCTAGGCTCAAAATTCTAACTTATCTTTCGCTTACTCGGGACTCAAAATCAACACTCGCAAGAAAAACCAATTTTCCTTTCTTGTTGCACAAATAACTATTTCTCGCTCTTACTTATGGGTGCGTTGCGATGGTGTGTTAAGGTATATCCAGAATATGTTATCTATGGCATCATACGTGATTTAGCTATTTTTCCATTTTGTTTTGTTTTGTTGTAAAACCGTACGACTTTTAGCGTGCGCATAAACGCACGGAATTTTCATTCGGTTTCCGTATGTAATGACTGGTGCCGCCGGCGGGGACGTCCACCACGCGACCACATCGACACATTCAGTCCCTTACAAAGTCCCTTATCAACCCGGTACCGCCGCGTACCGGTTAGCATCACTCCGACAGTCGTCGGGCCTACCTGAGTTTCTTGCTGGAGTCTTCTCGGCTAGGCTAGGTTGTAGCAAACCAGCGATAAAACTCCCATTAGCTCGATTCCCTTTACACCCTCAGATCAGGTTGAGATGGGTTGAGACCGCTCAACCGATCTGCGTTGGAGCGAAAACTCTTTAGGAGTATTCCAGGGTAGGAAAACCGTCTCGTGTGATGCGGAAGGGTCCTGGATTTTCCCCAGGCTACCATCCCCCACACAGTCCTGCCGCTCTAATTGCCCTAGTGCAATAGAGCCCAAGTCAAGTAAAAAAAAAAAGACTGGTGCAAGCGAGACAGCACTGTCTCATTTCAAACATAGACAGATATAATCATACTATCTTTGTCTTACACTAGTACTAGCACCCAAAAAAAAACGTTGACTTTTTTGGTTCTTATTTACTGCCAATTTGGTTTGACCAACTATAGTTCGCTACTTCGGGCACGAGAGTGGGGTTAAATATGACAGTGACAGACACAACACTAGTCAACACAAACAGATAGCATAGTGGTGTGGAGCATATGTTTTGTGCATCTATTTTTGTATATTGACGGCGTTGTTTAGCAATTAGTTTATGTTTATTCAATAAGATTCAGTCAAAAACGTAGGTACTTTAGAAACTCGAATTTATGGATATCTTAAAAGCAGAAATTGCTAAGAAACGGAAGCTACTCGAGGAAAAGAATATTTTGGTAAGCTCTAACACCTCTAGCACAACAACAATATTTTACAATATCAACTACTTAGTAAATACCACCTAATCACATAATATTTAATTTTACAGAATGCGAATAAAAAGTATTTCAAAAGAGGAGACCTTCTCGCAAAGGAACAAGAGGAGTATTTCAAGAAATATGGTCAATCCAGTAAAGAAGCCGAGGAAGATAAGCACACAGTAGAAAAGCGGGAAAAAGGTACCTATATTTTCGAACTGTGGTGGAAGTTCAGATACATAGTACAAGTACCTATTTAAGCCATGTATCCAAAACATCAAGTCATGTATCAATCTGTAGGAATGGTAGTGTACAAGATATGCTTCAGCTTGAACATTAAAATGATTAGTTGTGCTGTAGCATCTTGAATTATTTAATCTGTTATTCCAATTGCATGTATCCAAAATTTTTGTAATACAAAATTTCAGCTAAGAGACAAGAAAGCAATGAATCAGAGCAAACAGAAAGTGCACCTCTACCAAGATCAGAGGTTATAAAACGGTTGAGAGAGAGGGGCCATCCAATACTATTGTATGGTGAAAGTGAAGTACAAGCATTCAGAAGATTGCGGAGAATTGAAATACAAGAACCTGAAGCCAACAGGGTAACATGCCACACTAACTGATTTTTACATATTAAACTTGTAAGCAAAAAAATAAAATATATGAATTGCTGCTTTGTTTTTAGGGTTTTAGAAATGATTTTCAAGAAGCTATGGACAAAGTGGATGAAGCTTACCTTAATGAAATATTAGCCCTTGGAACACAAGTAAGTTTTTTATTTTTGTATTACATTTACATGTTTCAGGCCCTATGGTAATTTTTTTTGAGGCAAATTTTATCAGTCAGTCGCAATGGTTAATCTCTGCTCAGGCGCAATGTCTGTCTGCATCACATTGAAAATATTCATTGAGAAAGGTCTCCAGTAAGAGATGCACCGGATATTCGGTTACTATCCGGTCTTCTTGTCCTAAGCCTTATCCCATCATCTGGGGTCGGCTCTCCTTGTCTGCATTTTCCACTGTTCCCGGTTTTGGGCTACGGTGTTGTCTATTCCTATCTCTTTTAGGTCCTTCTGGACCGTCGTCAACCAGGTGGCGGGCCGTCTTCCGGCGCCTCGTGCTGTCGTGGGTATGCTCAGGGCAGCTCGTACCATATGGTCTTCAGGGTGGCGGAGTACATGTCCATACCATCATAGGCGGCGTTCTTTAACCTTGTCGATTATGGGCGCGATCTTATAACTCCCTCTGATGTGGATATTCCGTACTTTGTCCAGCAGTGTGACACCCGCTGACCAGCGTAACATGCGCATTTCTGTCGTGTGTAGCTTAGACAGCTGCTGTTTATTGGATGCCCAACACTCTGTACCATATAGTATAGCGGGTCTTATTGCTGTTTTATAAAGTTTTCCCTTGAGTTTGGTTACTATCCGGTATCCAGCCTATCCGGCCCTTATTGTAATATCCGACCGGATACCGGATAGTAACTTGCTTGATTTTGGGGTACACAAATTGAATCTAAAAAACAGTTTCGGTTATAATCTAAGTTGTTAATGATAATTTAAAAATTCATGTGTAACATTTGCGTAACACATCCGACGTATTATTTGTTTATAGCAAAATACGTGAGCACACGTGTACTTTAATCGAAGTTATTCCGTAATGATAAAACTCGTTTCGAACCTAGAAATGAGTCCGCGCGAACGTTCACTACGAAACTGGTCAAAACCTGCACAACGCGCACCTGCAATACTCAAAATGTTCCGCCGGTCGAATATTCGGCGGCCGGATACCGGATATTTGGTCGACGGTCGGTCGGTTTTTACGCAGTGGTATTTTTCTTTCAATTAACAAATTAGTATTATATTAGTATTATAATTATTATTAATTTAGTAATTATTAATGAAATAGACTAAAAAAAGTATTATAATGAAAATATTTATATTTGTTTCAATTTTATTGTTTTGCTTTTTTTTACCAAAGTAAAGAAGGCTGAGAAGTGAAATTAAATTGTTGCACGTTGTTATAATTTGCTTTTGTTTTTTAGAGTGATACTGAGAAGTCATTAAAAGAAGATGCCTTAGATGATTCTGTCACATATGAGTTTATTCAAGAGATGGCCAAAACCATGGGTCAAGGAGACAGGAATCATGATATGAATGTTATCATGACACTGCTACAGGTAAAAATATACCTTATAAGTATAAAATAGTAATATAAAAGTTACTTTATTGCTATTATATTAAGGTCAATATGGGGAAGACCAACATAAAATTGATTGCTGAGAAGACCGTGATAGCGCTAGAATTCCAGTATTTGTATACATATGTTGCTCAGACACAACCAGAAAAGAAGAGTTTCACTCCTTCTGCACAACTGATGTTCTGTTAGTGGAGACGATTGATTTTAATTTGTCAAGTACTGGTTTCAACTTGCGGGTCAAATATCTCGGACATTTTTGATTTTAGAGAAAAGTTTTTCCTACAAAACATGCTTATTTTAGCGTATTCACTACGATAACACAATAAAAAATAGGTGTCATAATACCATCACTCCGATGAAAATTGTCGGCACCCCCTTTGCTTTAGTCCAACCCGAAAACAACTTTTAAGCTTAACAAATTTTCTAATCATCAGAAACAGCATGACTGTTTAGTTTATAATTAATAAGATATGCAACGGATAGTTGTTTGGCCGGATACCGGATGTTCGGCCTGGCCATCGGCCGAATATTCGGTATCCGGCCGGCGGAACTATACCTACATTTCAGTTTTTCAGATGCGCATTGTGCAGGTTTTGACCTGTTTCGTAGTGAACGTTCGCGCGGACTCATTTCTAGGTTCGAAATGAGTGCGCGTGCAAGTGAGTGGGAATGTTTAAATTGTTTTAAAATAATTAACGAATACGATTATGACCTTGACTGTTTCTGAAATCCAATTTGTTTACTCCGAAATCAAGCAAAGTTACTATCCGGTATCCGGCCGGATATTAAAATAAGGGCCGGATACCTGATAGTAACCGAATATCCGGTGCATCTCTATTAATAATTATATTATCTTCTGCCATTTATTTCAAAAAGCTTTTTTTTTTTCAGTTTCTTTTAACAATGTGGGGACAGCAACTCAATTCTGCAACTGCAGCTGAGAAAAATACAGTAAAGCATAAAATGACTCGTGCAACATACACCCAAACACAGGTGTACCTCAAACCCCTAATGCGCAAACTCAAAAAGAAAAATCTACCAGAAGACATCTGTGACAGTCTCATGGAAATCACTAAGTGCTTATTGGAGAGAAATTACCTAATGGTATGTATGCTGTTAATATTTCTGATTACATACTCGTAATTATGTGAAGTTCTGAGGTATTATAAAAGTAAAAACCCATTATGGATGTATGATATTAAAACAGGAATGCTCTGGTCACACACTGCACACACGTTGCTTATCGCGTACTAATAACCCACTAAGAAATGCTCGAGAGCATCAGTGTTAGTAATCCTATATCAAATGGCGCGCTAGCGGCGCATTATGGCCTACCGCAAACAACATCCAAAAAAGCTACTGCATAGAATACATTTAGACTCCCTGCTTTATTGTAACAATAAAATATCGTGGTTTTGCTGTGGACGACCATGCTACAGTATAACAAAACCTAATTGATGATATATTAGTACCAAAGATAAATATAACTCCGTAATAGATGGATACAGTCTAAGGAAAAAACGTGCCTCGAAAATCAAGAAAATTTGATTCTCGTTCAGAGGGCGCTACTAGTTTTGGCCTACAGTCGTATAGATGGCGTTGACGGTTTCGTTTGTTATTTAACAATTTAAACGCATATCAGTGAAAGAACATGGGTCAAAATCATCAAAATAATTAATGCAAATAAAAAAAATAATTTATATATATTTAAATACATTTTATCGTATTTTTACAAATCTTCAATTTTAATTTTAAAGTGTCGACAGATGGCAGTGAATTTACTGGGGTTACAAAATTTACTATGACAGTACCGCTCTAGTATAAGTTACTCTATGATTAGTACGTACTACTACCTGATTAATCAGTATGCAAACAGGAAGAAATACTGTACTAACAAGTCAGGATAGCCCAAAAATGTATGACTGACAACTTATTCCCTCTTTCCCAGGCGAGTGACGCGTACCTCCAGATGGCGATTGGTAATGCTCCATGGCCCATCGGCGTGACTATGGTCGGTATTCACGCCCGTACAGGACGAGAGAAGATTTTCTCCAAGAATGTGGCTCACGTCATGAACGACGAAACTCAACGGAAATACATTCAAGCACTCAAAAGACTCATGACTAAATGCCAAGAATATTTTCCAACTGATCCTTCTAGATGTGTTGAGTATACCACAACAGTACAATAAATATCTACCTGTTGGGAAAATATGGCGTCTTTTATTATTCCCTATATTTATCTATAACGTGATAACTGTATATTTTGTATAAAAGATATGTTCAATGCTTAACACGAGTCCAGCGCGATAGTATTTCGCGCGGACCGCAGACTACTAGTTTTTTGAAACTATTTTCATTGGAAAGGGATGGGAAGCCTACCTCGCCTAAAATGAAGCCCAGCCCGCATTAGCATATGTTCAATGTAAATAGCATATGTCATTGGACTCACACATTACTTCTTGCCGTTGTCACAGGATGGCAAGGGCCTGACACTCTTTGATAGAGAAAGATAGTGTTATTGCGATTCCTATAAGAGGAAAGAGAAAATAGTGCCATGCTTTGTCCTTATCACCGACCGGGTGGCATCATAGGTAGGAGGCGATGGCGAAATACCGTAATTTATAAGAGTGAAAGAGAAAAAATCCTATGCTGCACAAATTTTATATGAATATTCTTTCTCTTACCCCCGGTCGCTCGGTGGCGCGTCTATAACTATTATATGGATGAATGTACCAGTAGCATTGGTACAACCGGTAAATGAAACGGTAAGCACAACCCTAGGTTGGAATTGTCAATAATGTCATATAATGTCAATGTCAATTTAGACGTAAAGCTCCGTGAGGAGGTTATATTCTCTTTGGAAGTAAAACGTAAACAAAAAAATATTTTTGGTTTGGAAGCCATGCCATGCCATGCCATCCACTTACGTTACGCGTGGTCGCGTTGTTATTAAAACGTCGGAGAGCATAACTATATGGCCTTAATAAAATGAGACGGAATTGCATGATAAAGTATGAAGAGAATGGAATTGGAACGTATTTTAGGCGGCCAGATTTTATTTCTTGGCTGCTTCATTCTAGGATACCGTAAGTTTCATTATTATTACAGCAAATGAGCCGTTTTTTGATACCAAATTATAACACTTTCCTGACTGCAAATTCAGACCAAGCATTATTATTATACAAAGTTTCCAGGTACCCAGTGTCTGGTTCCTAGAATTCCTATACGTTATTTAGTATTGGATGGTTTTGCAGACATATTCTAACTTGGTACATGTTTTAGACACCGACAATATGGATTCTGCATTCGCTCAAAAGTATTTACAAATAATAGGTGAGTGTTTGATCTCATAATTTATTTTTATGAGTAGGAATAATTGATTGATATCTTGAAACATTCATGAACATTATAATTTGCAGCTTCCATAATAGCCAATCTACTGGCAAGCCAGGGCTTTGAACTAGCCTGTATTGCCATTTGCACTGCAGTAAAGAGTAAGAAGCTGCCTGTGCTCAAGCTAAAGGAAAAGTACAAACTCTCCCTGTATGTGCTGCTGTTGACTATACCCATCACAGTGTACTGTGGCCACTCATTACAAAGAGAAGAGTTCCTGATGATATGGGTTGCTTATGCTACAGTCAGATATTTACAATTGGTAAGATATTTACAATTCGTTATATTGGATTCAAAGGGTGTTGTATGCCTTATGAGTATAGTTGACCCATAGACTGCTTGTGTAAAATATTCAAAGAGGGCCTGACACTTGCATACCTAAACGGAGGCCTGTAACTGATTTGTGTTTCTGTTAGCTATGAATCTTATAAATCGTAAACATAGTGACTATGTTCCAGAAGTGCCAACCGGCAACAATAACATATGGTGAGGCGCTGGCGTGTAGTTTCGCAGAAGGCTACCTGTTCCAAGTGATTCCTCCTGGTGGCGAGTGGGTGAGCTCTTAGTGCCGCTTTGCATGCGCGGTTGTTGCATTGTTTTGTTCTTTGCCAAATTATTAAAGTTGAATTAAATGCACACACACTATGACCTCAAAGATTTCCATAAGATGCTAGAACGCAATAGTAACAACTGTCTAAGAGGTCATCAGTATAAGCTGGTGTCTCGCAGGTCCTACAATTATCCTCATAGACATTTCTTTAGCAAGAGAGTGGTCAAAGCTTGGAACAAACTCCCAGAGGATGTAGTATCGGCCCAAAGTGTCAATGAGTTATAGCCGAAAAACTTTCTAAATATACTGATCTAAAAGACGAAATAGCCAGGATATGGAAATTAAAAACTGTTACTATAGTTCCCATAGTTTTGTCTACTACAGGGTCTATAGGTGTTATCCCACAGCAACTGCACACTTCAATTAAAACTCTAGACTTGCCATCATCATCATATATACTAATGCAAAAAGCAGCAATTTTGAACACATGTCGAATAGTTAGAAAATTTCTACAGACAGATTTACAACTTCCTGAAACACATAACCAACGTGTACCAATCATCACAGCATCTCTTACTCTACCCCAAATAGAAAACCTAGGCCAAAACGATCAAAATTCTACAGACGATTAATATGAGATGCACTTGGCTTCGGCCCGTGTATGTCATTACACCAGTTCTGCCTGGAGTACTGAGAAACTCAAAGAACTAAAATAATAAAAATAATTAATTAATGCCTATTGCAATGGGAACATTAGGTCTTTTCATGATGTTTCTTGATTTAACATTTAAAAAAAATTGCTTCTTGTTGACAATTGGGTAATTCCATATTACTCCTTACTTGTTCGTGGAATGACCCATGCTTTTACCTGGGAATTAAAGCTATAGCATGTCTTATGGACAAAATAATTTATAGTTTTGTCATCAGCTACGAGGGATTGGTGGAAGCTATAAGGGCTGGTGCGATGTCCCGGCGCGCGGTGTTTCCAGTGCGGCGGCTGTTGGTGGTGTTCCCGCGCTCCCTGCACTGCCCGCGCAGCCTGGAAACCTTCAACAAGAACGATGAACGCCTGCCGCGCTTGGAGCAATGCACTGTGAGTAGCTATGTGCAAGTTGCTGATGCTGAACATTCACTACGTACTCGGACAGGATGATGGACATTTACATGAGAATTTGAAGCAAGTTTCCATTTAGAATTAAGATTAAGAATATTATATATCACATATCGATTAGACAGGCGGAGGAAATATCTATTAAATCCTGTATCTATTAGGGTCTTTACATGATTTGATAGATTGCTAAATTTAAATTTCGAACTTTTTCTATAGAAATTTCTCAACTTGGGAAACTTCTCCTTGGTACAATGCTAGCTGTGAGTCACACGACCGACGACCGACGACCAACCATCACCCATAACAGTTTATCTTTAGCACATTTATAATTAACTTCACTTGTAATGTAACTTACCAACAAGCTAACAATGTATCTTGCAAGTCGATTTTAACTTACTTCTATTGTAAGCCATATTGATTTGAAACTTTGCAAGTAACATATAAAAACCTGACAAGTGCGAGTCGGACACGCCCACCGAGGGTTCCGTACTTTTTAATATTTGTTGTTATAACAGCAACAGAAATACATCATCTGAAAATTTCAACTGTCTAGCTATCACGGTTCATGAGATGCAGCCTGGTGACAGACGACGGACAGAGGAGTCTTAGTAATAGGGTCCCGTTTTTACCCTTTGGGTACGGAACCCTAATAAATGCAGATGACATCATGACAATCAATACAATAATGTTAAATATATGAATAACGGGTCACTCAAGTCGAAAACGCTCGACATGTTTCACTCCGCTTGCAGGAGCTTGCTCCTGATGGCGCTCCTCGGTACGGAGTGAAACATGTCGAGCGTTTTCGACTTAAAACACGTGAGTGACCCGTTATTAATATATTTAATATGTCTGTGTCTCACGGAAGTTTTGTTATTAAAATTAATACAATAATGATATGGAATAATGAATATGGAACTCTCGGTGTCTACTTGTAGTGTAGACCCCTTGAGATTGGGCTCATGCATATGGTTTGTTTCGACGAGTCCGATTCTTTGAGGACATTAACTACAGTCGGCAATAGGTAACATGTGTGTTATTAAAAATGAAATTTTTGACAGAGTCTTGTTTCACTTTGCCTTATGCAGTCAGTGAAAGAGTTTCCTACAAAGTTGAAAGATACAGTCTGAGTACGAACTCTAATGGCCGAGCTGAAGAGGCGAAAGTGTGTACGTGCACCGAGCATAGTGATGTCATGTTATGTAGCATCTCCTACAATTGTTGTATATTGTGTGCTGTTAATGTTCATGTTATTATTGTTTGCAGAGCCTTCCTGATATCAGTCGCGACGTGGCAGGCGTGCGTAACCGCGTGTACCGCAACACGGTGTACAAGATCCGGCGGCACCCGACCGACCCGCGGCCCGTGCATGTGGTCTGCGCCACTCCCATCAACACGCTGTGGATGGTGCTACAGAAGCGAGCCGTTTACACGCGTAAGTGCAGATATAGTGAACTAAGCTTCCTCATGCCTCTTCCACTTGTTTTTCGGTTTAATTTCACAATATAATTTCCGTAAAAACTAATTTTAAAAATACAGACATATAATAAAAATCTGTTATATTTGAAGAAAATAATAAAGCATTGTAATAGGACAGTAATTACGCCCAAACCTATAGCAGTCGCGCAGCCGCGCAATTTATAAGACGTGGTCCAGAAACGACGCGCCAGGATTGTTTTCGTCAGTAGTCAGTAGGCATCGTAAATCGAGGCGTCTTATGGGATCCATTTAAGCTGATTCTTTGGCGCCATTGCAACGACAATGTGTGGTAGTGCCATTACTTATAAAAGTCATATTTTCACAGGAGTTTGAGCGCTTCCATGCTCTGTCGCTTGCTAATTCGGTGCAGAATTAGCTCGGATGGACTTTTATTAATGATACTCGTTGGAAGTTCTACCATCTTGCAGCCTTAAATTCGAATTAATAAGTGACTTGACATTTAAACTTCAAGTTTTTAAAATGGTGGTTCCTGTCCTCCCCATTACAGAGAGCCTACCGCGAAAATCGAAATTTCGTTATCTGCCTCTCTATCATCGTCGTGCATTTTTGAGCGATAGAGGCAGATAACGAAATTTCGTTTTTCGCGGTAGGCCCTCTTCATACTCCCTTTACGCACTACGCATGTTGCAATGCAACTGCAACCGTGCACAAACAAGCTTAAAGGTTCTATGTGTTTGCCCTAATACCCCGTACCCGTCTGGTATCCGTCTTGCAGCGATGGCGAAGGCGGACGAGGAAGAAATCGCAGCGTCTTTCTGCGCCACGCTGCCGAGCATCATCCGCAACAGTCCCGAGCTGCGCGACAAGTGCGACCTGGTGTACTATGACGGTAAAAACAGAAACACCATAGACACATCACACCCTGTGTATAGGTACCTCAAAGGGGCCCGTTCCACGAAAGCTTATAATTTGATTTATTTGTGATACACGTGGAAACCTCAACTTTACTTTTTGCTGCCTTAAGCTTTCGTGAAACTGGCCACAGGGATAGGTCCAAAAATATGTTATTTCTTAATCTTATTCACAAGTTCACAACTAGCAAGTTCGTACCGTAAACAACCGTAAAGTAGTAAAATCAAATAATTGTGGTTTTCCATGTCAAAAAGTGCCTTTGTTCCCAGATGATACCTTTGACATGGAAAGTCACAAATTAAGAAATAATGCAGCGAAGATAGCCACTAGATTGCGTTCTCAGAGAAACCATTCTGGTACATCTAGTCAATTGACAAAAAAAATGTTTTTTTTTTTCCTTTTTTACAGACACAAATCCTAATGAAAATTTAGCCGAAACACTGTTGGCGAAGATTCGGGAGATTGAGCCAAACTATGAGAACCTTTCCTGGGACCAGTAAATATAATATATTAAGCTAGGCTAGGTAGCGATGCTAGGAGTCTACGAAATGTAATTGTTTGTTTTATAAGTCACGAGTCCATCGTAATTGTAAAACATAAAATATTTGATACTGATTGATTTGATCCAGCATTAGATAACGCAAGAGTTCGGCGGTTAAAAAATTTAAAAAAACCGGCCAAGTGCGAGTCGGACTCGCGCACGAAGGGTTCAGTACCATTACGAAAAAAAACTGCAAATAAAATCACGTTTGTTGTATGGGAGCCCCATTTAAATATTTATATTATTCTGTTTTTAGTATTTGTTGTTATAGCGGCAACAGAAATACATCATCTGTGAAAATTTCAACTGTCTAGCTATCACGGTTCATGAGATACAGCCTGGTGACAGACGGACAGACAGACGGACAGCGGAGTCTTAGTAATAGGATTCCGTTTTTACCCTTTGGGTACGGAATCCTAAAAACGAGCGGTAGTTTAGGGGGTTAGTCAACAAATTGACAAACCTTAACCTAGATATAGGGAGCGTGCTCGAACCGTAGGGGGCGTTGTTTAATTGTTAATATGTATTTTATTTCAAGAATCGAGTCACATTTTAATTTTAAAATTACCTCCAACAATTCAGGCGTGACATTGACCGTGATGAGCCGCGCATGTTAGCCTGCGACTCCTGTCTTAAGACTCATAAGCAATATTTTCAGTAGCAACATTTTTTTTAGTCTGACCTGATTCGCCCTGATATTAGGTATGTAGACGCGATTAACTCAGATGTAATAATGTGTAAAATCATGAAAGTTTAAATGATAATATTCATAATAATGAAATCAAGAAATTATACCTAAATGCGCAAAATTAACTGTTGGAGCGTAATTACAATTCATTTATTTCAAACTATTTGGCAATGTAATTTGGTAATGTAACAAAATGGGTCGTTTTCAAGCAAAAGGTACCACGTTGTCGCTTGCCATAAGGACGCTCTGACAGGTTTTTCGTATAAAAATACAAGCAATTTTCGTCCTTATGGTAAGCGATAATGGGGTGCCTTTTGATTGAAAACGTCACAAATATTGACACAGCTCTCTTTCTTATAATTATCTCTTTATCTGGTCAAAAAAAATCTACACGGTGTTTTTTTTAAAGTCCGTTAATTTCAAGGGTGCATTCCTGAGCTTAAATTAAATGACTTATTCAAAGTAACCGGTATTCTAATTAACTCAATTTTGGAGATATTCAATGATTTATTTTTATCTGATAAGGCCTCTACGAGCGTGTAGTTCTTACTGCCTGGCCACGACATTGCGCGACCTGCGGCAGCGGCGGCGGGGAGCGAAAAGCGAATGTTACAAAATAAGGCGAAAGAAGAGAGAGGCCACGACCCGCCGCTGCCAGCGGCGACTCGCGCGAATTTACTCGAGCGGCGGCGACGGGGAGCGGCGCGGCGGGCGTGAGCGGCGGTACGCATCGGGCGGTGAATCGTAGAACAATTTTTTTTATAATATTCGCGCGCGATAATGGACACGGGAGTGTTTATCACGGAAATATTTAATAGCCCTGCAATTTGGATGTCGAAATCCCTTCTAAAAGTCCATCCGAGTGTACATCAACTCAGAATGTACCGCCAACTCAGTCATACAGAAAAACTATTTTAGTTCAAAGGCGACCCAAGCCCACGCTTGGTAAGTCTTATGATGTAGAGGCCCACAGAAATATCACATCCACCCCTCGATCTTCTCAATCTAACGGATGTGCATTAGGACAGCAGTCCTCAGAGACCCCAAATGACAATCTAGGCTTTGGTATCTCAAAGATCATCGAGGACCTCCTAAACAGATTTGCAGATATCTTACCGTACAATGCTCTAGAAGCCTTCCAGGCTCAAATTTGTTCTTCAATCAATAAAGCTATTCAAAACGGCTTCACACAATCTGATTCAATGGAATGCTAGAAGTGTTAAAAATAAAAAACATAAAATTATTAATATAATTAATTCATATAGCCCAGTCATTCTTGCCATCTCGGAGACATGGTTGGGGCCTCAATCCCACTTTAGGGTGACAGGCTACTCCTGCCTCAGGGATGACAGGAATGACGGGCATGCTGGCTGTGCTATTCTTGTTAAAAGAAATATAACCTTTTCTCAACTTCCCCTCCCTCCCCATTCACCTGATTTTAATATGATGGCAGTGCGATGCCTCAACATATCCTTTGTTTTATTTATATCCCCCACCCCAATCGAGAAATAATTGAAGAGCTTGACTCTATTCTGCAGTCATTGCCAGCTCCTATTGTCTTACAAGGAGACTTTAATTGCCGCCACCCCCTGTGGGGTTCAAGAGCTTACGACGCGAATTCCCGGTACGTTTTGGATCTCATGGACAATGTTAACTTATGCATTCTAAACGACGGATCCCCAACGCGTAGAGTCTCAGTCTCACCCACTCAAAATGCAAGTGTCCCTGACCTAACAATGGCATCACCGAGCTTAATGCAATCTTTGGTGTGGACAGTTTGTTCAAATTCTTTTGGGAGCGACCACCTTCCTATCTTAACAATCCTGCAAGATTCCTTGATTGCTCCAACGCCCCCTCAGACACCACTTCTTAAATATAGCACATGTCGAGCAGATTGGCCTAAGTTTAGATCTGAGTTAGACATCTCCTTAGCAAATACTCTCAATACTAGTCAAATGAGTATCCTGGAAATGTATGACTCATTTATTGAGGCAGTTCTTTCAGCGGCTAATAACTCTATCCCTTTGAAAAATTCAGCTCGCAACAAAATATCTTCTCCAGCATGGTGGAATTCTGAATGCTCTGCCGCGGTAAAGGAGCGTAAACAGGCGGAGTCGCTTTTTGCTCAAGATCTTTCCCTAGATAATTATCTCAATTTCAAGCGTGTTTCTGCCAAAACAAGGAGATTCCTTAGCAAAAGGAAATTTCAGGGCTGGCGTTCCTTTTGTGAGTCACTGTCCCCAAGAACTCCCTGCACATTGATATGGAAAAAGATTAAAGCTTTTCGTTCCTCTCAAACCAATAATAATGTCAGTACTAATGAATCTATGTGGCTTGAAGATTTTATATCTAGGATGGCTCCACCTTATGTTCCAAGCCGGGAAGGTATTGGTGGCTACTGCTCAGTTTCCACTCCATCTGAGAGGATGAATGAGGCTTTTTCTTTTGATGAGCTTCGCTGTGCGATTGATCACCTCAGGGACTCCGCTCCGGGGTGTGACGGCATCCCATACTCTTTTCTGATCCAAAACTCGCAATCTACAAAAGTAATTTTTTTAGAAATACTTAATAACATTTTTTTAACGGGAAATATCCCAGATAGCTGGAAAACCCAGATTATAATACCAATTCTAAAACCCGGAAAAGATCCAGCTAATCCAAATTCATACAGACCCATCGCCCTGTCATCAGTGATAGCAAAAATAATGGAACATCTTATTAAAAATAGACTAGAGTGGATCGTAGAAAATAAAAATATTATATCAAAAACCCAGTTTGGATTCAGAAAGGGTATGGGAACCACAGACAGCCTGAGCGTTCTCACCTCAGACATTCGCCTGTCGCTCACTCAGGGCAAGCACGTTATCGGTGCGTTTTTGGACATCACGGCTGCATACGATAATGTAGATCTTCCTATACTCAGGCAGAAAATGCTCAATCTGAGTATCCCTGTGAGGATCATCAACATCATATGTAATATGTATATGGGCCGTTCCATCATTGTACGAGCAAATGGAAAGTTGTCTGCAGCAAATCTTGTGTGGAAGGGTCTCCCCCAAGACTGAGCCCTCTTCTCTATAGTCTTTACACCTCAGATCTAGATACCTCAGTTAACTGTTTTTGCAAAATTCTACAGTACGTGGATGACATTGTCCTCTATGCTTCTTCTAAAGCATTTCCAGAAACTGAGCAATCCATAAATTCTGCTCTCTTCTATCTAAGCACGTGGTTGTCCGATCATAGTCTTTCCTTGTCAGCGGAAAAAAGCAGTGCGGTTATATTCACTAGAAAACGCTATGTGCCGGTAGTGAATATTGTGATCGACGAGGAAAATGTCAGGATAGCAGAAGAGGTAAAATTTCTAGGCATCATTCTTGATTCCAAGCTCCTGGGCGTAAGCCATCTTCGTTACCTGTGTCAAAAAGTGGAAAAAAATATTAATATCATTCGTCGTTTGTCCGGTGTAAGGTGGGGTTCACACCCCTATTGCCAGAAACTTTTATATAACGCTATTATTAGGAGTCACTTTGACTACGGCAGCATTATCCTAGAACCCTGCAACAAGAAAGCATTAAGTAAATTGGACCGTATACAAGCAAGATGTCTTAGGATAATTACAGGGGCTATGAGATCTTCTCCGACGATTGGTCTTCAGGTCGAATGCATGGACCCTCCTTACTCTTTACGAAGACAGTTCTTGGCGGACAGGTTTTTATTCAAGACGCTCCAAACAGCGTCCCATCCACTTCTCCCAATTTTAGAATCATTACAACAACTTGTAGACACCTCTCGGTACTGGGCACATAAAGATTCTCCTTTATTGGTTAACAGTTATAAAAAGTATTTAGAGTTACCGACTCGAATTTTCCAAAATTACAAAAATCCTCTTTTCGAAACAAGTTATGATAGTCTCATATACCAGCCCAATGTCATTTTTAGTTTAGGCATATATAAGGACCAAATAGGAGCAGATAGTATCTTTAATACAGTAATATCAAATCAATATCCAGATCATTTGGCCATTTTTACTGATGCGTCCAAATTAAATAACGACGGCCCAGTAGGGTCTGCAGTGTGGTTTCCCAAATATAAAATTATTTTAAGTTTTAAACTTCCTCCTGGTAATTCGGTATTTTCTGGAGAAGCAGTCGCATTGCTGGAGGCCGTGTCTTACATTTACTCTCACCACCTTAATAAATCAATTATTTTAACTGATTCGTTGAGCTGCTTACAAGATATAGTTAAAAGGCCTTTTCATGCTGAAGAAAACTTCAGCATTACTTTAAAAATCAAAGACCTGCTTGTCATTCAGCAATGGCATTTGGAGAATATTCAGGTAATATTGGCTTGGATTCCGAGTCATAGCGGAATATCAGGTAATGAGATGGCCGACCAGTGCGCCAAGGAAGCAATAACGATTGGCAGCTACAGGTATGATCGATGCTTTCCTCGTGACATTAAGGCCCAAGCTCTAACCCACTTGCGAGATACCTGGAACACCCGATGGCATACTACTCAACTACAGATCGCTAAGCATTATCGCGGAATCCAACCAAATATTCCCCATAAACCGTGGTTCTCTGGTACTCGGAAGTCCTTGCCAAAGAACATTACTTCAACGATCGTTCGCCTCCGACTGGGCCACGTTTGCACCCCTGTTCGCTTGAAAAAAATGCGTGTTCGAGACCACTCTCTATGTGAATGTGGTCTGGCGGAGGGTACTCTCGAACACGTATTTTGAAATTGTAATCGTCTCGTCACCCCCATGTATGACATCCTCCCCCCTGAAATTCCCCGTCCTGTTAACATTAATTTCCTCCTTACATTAGTTACCTCCCCTTTTGTGAACGTTTTAGCTAAACACATTAAAAACAATAACCTGTATTTGTAGTAGTTAGTTTTAATAATATATGTTTGTTTTGTCCTGGTAGATCTACATTCGATTCTCATCTGAGTGAACTGCGTCGTGGATATTCACCGGCCAATTGTCTTCATAAAGCACGTGCCTTCCTAAACCTTGACGTTGGCGGAATCATCGACAATATCGATGGAGCCATAATACCCAAAGATTGATTGATTGATTGATACGTATAGTTATGTTTATTCTAGTTTTTTGTTTTTGCGCTTTTCCGTTTTTACGCACTGTTTTTGTCACTTTTAGTTTGTGATTTAATTGTCACTAATTATCTTTCACTCTTATAAATTTCGGTATTTCGCCATCGCCTCCTACCTATGCTGCCATAACCCGACCATGAAAAAAAAACCCGGTCAGTGATAAGGACAAAGCATGGCACTATTTTCTCTTTCCTCTTATAGAAATCGCAATAAGACTATCTTTCTCTATCAAAGAGTGTCAGGCCCTTGACTTAGCCATACCCTGAAGTTAACGGAGTTTAAAAAACACTGTTTAGGTATTATGAAAGAGCTATGATTCAAAATCAATGTTGAGATAGGAATATGAATAATTATGTACCGTAATACTAATAACCCAAACATAATAATAATGGCATAATGGTAATGTTGGTGGTGGTAAAACATATTTTTAACAATCACAATTGTAATGTGTATGAGGAAATGTACTAAACCTGAGAATAATTACATGAAAAAAATTACAAAATTAATTCCTTAAACCGCTACTGTGTTCTTGTATCTTTGCAAGCCATCATATGTAGCTCAAGCTCAATAAATAAAAACTATTAGCATCATAATTTATTTACAGAAACTAGTAACATAGTTTAGTTAAAGTTTAAGAGTAGGGTAGGGTAGGAAACAGTGGCTCAGCTCGAATAGTGGCTCAGTCGCCCAAATATCGCCTCTTTCATGTTGGAATTAGGTTGAGTGAGCCACTGTATCCGGCTTTTTTTCCGAGCCACTGTTTCCTACCCTACCCTATTTAAATATTTTATTTTATATAATCTATTCTTCATTTGTAGAGCCTTTGTATGGATCAGTTTCATAATTCTCAATGAGCAATGTTTTAAATCTGCGTGCTGTAACCACAATGGTTTCTTCTTTTGCAGCTAAATTCATCACTTCAATACGGGAAATGTATAAATGATCAGGATTCTTGGGGCTTACAGCCTTTATGATATCAATTTCATCTCCTATTTTTACCTAAAAAAAATAGGTAATAATTAGTTTTAATACTTTATTTGTATCTTCTACAAGATAATAATAATAAATGATTTAGTTTCTTAAATACTTACAGAAAGACTTTTCTTTACTATTTTTTTTCCATTGACTCTAATTTTGCTTTCATAGAATAATTGCTCTATTTTACTGAAAAAAAATTTGAAGATTAAGTTTTGTTTCCTTCATTCTTGGTAATTATCAAAGCTAATATGAAGTTAATGAAGTGTATCTTAAAAGTTTAAGTATTATACGAAATCACAGGATACAAAAAATGTTGTTGCTACATACTCACTTTCTTGCAACCCCTAATGCTGTTTTTAGTATCAAGTCGGCCCGTAATGATGTGGTGTTGAACTTCACTACTTTTGAATCTCTTGACAAAGATGGGTCATCATCAAATGTATCTACTTCATCATCTGACTCCTCGGCCCTTTGCTACAATTAAATAACATTACTATAATCTACAATGTCAAGTTACTATCTCTATTATCTCTATGTCTATTATCTTATGATTTTTTGTCAAATCAATTTATTTTAAGGCAACCCAAACAAAAGGTTCGTACTTTACTGACTAACAAACATACAACAATAATAAACTTAAAAACAAAAAAATATATATATATTTTGGCGACAATAGGGTATTTGACAACATTAAAAATATATAACGAATTGCTGTCATCCTGAAAGATAATAAACTAATAAAGTATATTTCACTATATTTGAATGTAAATTGTTTATTTTTTGGAAAATAAACGAAAGAAAATTATATATTTTTTGAAATTTCATCAGGGACGTGAACACTCTGTGATTGGTCAACGCTCGGATGACGTCACACGCGGGTAAAAATTCTGGATTGCCTTGAGTGTTTTAACTGTTTTATTTGTATTTAGTTAATTTTAGTTATTGTTCCACAGTTATATCTAGTAGCAAAATATTCATAAGAATCTCAAAATGGAGCCGAAATATGTGAAAGCTGATAGCGCAACCTACCAGACAGACGCATTAATGGTTGCACTTTTCTTTAAAGATAATCCGGATTACTATGCTGCGGAACTTAGAAATGTAAAAACAGCTGTGTGAGTATACGTAGAAATTGTTTATTTTAAGAACATTTCGATTTCGATGATACGAATACGACGACGATATATATATATACGATGACGAGAATAATATCTCCATACTGCACTTTAGTTTGAAAGAAAAAGTATGCTACTAACTACCTACTAATGCTGAAAGAGCTATGTTATGAGCGTTACAGCGTTTAAGGCGCGTTCAAAATAAATAAACTAACATTGTTTTTTTATATTTAATACAGGAAATTTCACGGAAATATCAATGTAGTGTAATTATTAAGTCATAAACAATAAATTAAAACCATTTTCAAAAATTAGTCAAATAGCCTATAATATACAAACCTTTTTTGATTTATGTCGAATCGTATTATAAGGCGAATAGTATTGGCATTGAGTTGGCACTAACGAAGTTGTACCTATATATTTTGAACAGATAGTTGTACTCATGAATTTATTTAAAACTTCCCGTCTTATATTATTCGTTAATACGGGTTTTGCAACACAGCGCCATAAAGGATTCATGTTAGTTTTGTTCAAAAACATTGTTAACTTAATGTTTCTACACAAGTTTCTTCCCAGCAGGGTTATATTTAGTTTACTTCGCACTCTAATACGAAGATTTTCAGTGTATCCTTGAGTTCTTGAGGTTATTTAGATAATTTGACATTGGCGACTAGACAGCTGATTCAAGCGCTCTCCACACTGGAGTCAATTTCGCAGATCTGCGACCAAAGAGTAGTATAATATATAGGAGACTGCGACGTGAGTGCGACGCTGCTCTACATTCGCCTTCGCGCACAAGTGTGGGGCGCCCTAAATGTCAAAAGAGGAAGGTGCGTTCAGTAATTGCGTAACACACCATTGCACCGCACCAAGGTGCGATGGTGTATTACGGTATGCACGCACGAGCAACTTTTGTCGCCGCGACTATTTTGTCACTCACATCAAGTGGCGCGCTCCAGACTACGCCACGCGAAGCCGCGATTCGCGCACGAGTGTGGAGGAAGCTTAAGGGCTAGTGTGGAACACGAGTCTAGAGCCTAGTTCGCTAATCAGCGAATTAAGCTCCACACGCGCGTTTGCGGCTTCGCGCCGCGATTCGCGCATGAGTGTGAAGAGCCCTTCGTGCCATTCCCGAGCGTAGCGAGGGTGTCGAGGGATTCAAGCTCACCCAAGACGAAAACAGCTTTATCCCAAAGGAGAATACTCTACTTTTCTCACCTTTTGGGAGACAATAAAAAGCAAGGCTATTATGTAAAAAAAAAACGTACAAATTATAATCTTTCAACTTCAATCTCCTGCTAATACTGGAACGTTTTGCAACACTCGCACTTGCTAGACTGAAACCGCAAGAAATTTATCACAGTGCGTTCTGCCTAAGTTAAAGGTCCCTCCACACTCGTGCGCGAATAGCGGCGCGAAGCCACGAACGCGATCACTCACGTTCGCGGCTTCGCGCCGCGTAGTCTGGAGCGAGCTTTAGGGTTGGCACAACTTGACGTCCCTTTGCGTGCACGACCACAGATAAGATAATGACTTGAATTTTGACAACCCTAAATAGCCGAAAGGGATAGTGCCATATATTAGAAAGGGACAGCATGATTCGACCCTGAGCCGCTGTCAAAGTTAAGTAGGAAGTTTCCTTTGTGCACGGTAGTACTATTAGGCCCCAGTAGCAGGAGAGCTTAAAAAGCGTTGCGTGTTGCGTGTGCGCAACGCTTTTTAAGCTCTCGTGCGATGGGCCTTATAGTTTGTCAAAGGACTGTCTCATTTCAAACATAGACAGAGAGAATCATACTATCTTTGTCTTACACTAGTACTAGCACCCAGAAGAAAAGGATGAGAATAGTTTTTTTGTTCTTATTTACTGCCAATTTGGTTTGACCAACTATACTTAATACGAAGCCGCGAACGCGAGTGTGTAGGCGATTTTGCTGATTATCGAACTAGACGCCACACTCGAGTTCGCGGCTTCGCGCCGCGATTCGCGCACGAGTGTGGAGGGAGCTTGTGGCTATACTGAAGTCAAAGCCGTAAGGGTATGCACGCACGAGCAACTTAGTCGCCAGGCGATTTATTTGTCTCTTTACGACAAATAAATCGCCTTGCGACTAAGTTGCTCGTGATGCGCGCACGAGAGCGACTTTCGTGTCCGTAACTATTTTGTCTCTCAAGGTGCTCTCAAGCCGCTTCAGACTACGCGGCGCGAAGCCGCGAACGCGAGTGTGGAGTCGATTTCGCTGATTAGCGAACTAGACTCCACACTCGCGTTCCCGGCTTCGCGCCGCGATTCGCGCACGAGTGTGGAGGGCCCTTCACATCAAGCCTGGGTAAGTATGAAACTGCCGACGAATTTACAAGTGCGACAGAGAACGATCGATCGAACAATCGAACGTGCTTCGCGGTAGGCCCTCTGGCCGACCGGCGACTTATTTGTCGCTTGTGCGCGCACTTGCATTGAAACCAATAAGGCCCTCCAGACTATGTGCGAGAATCGCGGCCCGACTTCGCGGAGAGAACATGTCGCGACGTTGACGTATGACTCGCAAACTTCACGGCAATTTCGCAGTTTGGTTCTCGCCAAGATAGCGGAAAAGCATCAGCTGATCGAGCTTAACTGCTAGTTATCTATGGCATCATACGTGATTTATAGTTGGTCAAACCAATTTGTCAGTCAGCCAGGAAACTTATACTTATCCCTTTCTTTTTGGTGCTAGTACTAGTGTAAGACAAAGATAGTATGATTCTCTCTGTCTATGGTTGAAATGAGACATACCTTTGACAAACTATAGTTATTTTTCCACTTTGTTTTGTTGTAAAACCGTAAAATATAGCCGCTTTATGTAATATAATTATTATTTATCTTGCCACATATGAGTCAAAATAGTGTGTAATGTGGAGTCTTGCCAGTTCGCGCTTCGCGCCTCCTTTGACGCGGGCTAATAAACCGTCAAAAAACGGGGAACTAGGCGCGAAGGCGTGAACAATCGGCGAAATCGATGCCACACTCGCGGCTTCGCGCCGTGATTCGCGCATGAGTTTGGAGGGCCCTATAGGGAAGGAGACAGTTCCGTCGCGAGCTTGTCACCGAACCCGCGGACAAGTCTCCCGGGAGCCACGTCGCTACGTGTGCGCACTTCCACACTAGCCCTTAAGCTTCCTCCACACTCGTGCGCGAAGCCGCGTGCGATATTTTACGGTTTTACAACAAAACAAAGTGGAAAAATAACTATAGTTTGTCAAAGGTATGTCTCATTTCAAACATAGACAGAGAGAATCATACTATCTTTGTCTTACACTAGTACTAGCACCCAAAAAAAAGGGATAAGTATAAGTTTCCTGGCTGACTGACAAATTGGTTTGACCAACTATAAATCACGTATGATGCCATAGATAACTAGCAGTTAAGCTCGATCAGCTGATGCTTTTCCGCCATCTTGGCGAGAACCAAACTGCGAAATCGCCGTGAAGTTTGCGAGTCATACGTCAACGTTGCGACATGTTCTCTCCGCGAAGTCGCGCCGCGATTCTCGCACTGAAGTGTAGGCATAGAATATTAGGTATTTATAGGATTCGAATAACATGTAATTAGATCATAAGGATCATATAGCTTAGCGGTACCATATATTAGGTTAGGAATGTAATCCATATACGGAAAGACATGTAAGATGACTCTCCTCTATATAAGGAATGGAATTTAGGTAAACAACCATTTGACACCTTTCACGTGTAGACCTCCCAAGTAGTGTGATTCATAGTTAACCTCGATATTTATTTTTTTTTAAATTAAGCCATTATATCTTCAGTATTTAACCGACAGTCTTGAGTTGTTTTTTTTTTTATTTTTCCCATTTATTGTGCATTATTTTCATTCATATATTGGATGACGTCTGCAAAGGTACACTCCACAATATTTTCATGGTCGGCCGACCTTATCATATTTCTTCGTATATTTGATTCATTCAATTAAGGATACAAGGAATTAGTATAAGTGCGCGCCGCATTATATATATTATTTGTTTATCATTATTATCCCTATTAGTGGGTATTTTCACATAGCACATAGTCTGGAGGGCCTTATTGGTTTCAATGCAAGTGCGCGCACAATCGACAAATAAGTCGCCGGTCGGCCAGAGGGCCTACCGCGAAGCACGTTCGATTGTTCGATCGATCGTTCTCTGTCGCACTTGTAAATTCGTCGGCACTTTCATACTTACCCAGGCTTGATGTGAAGGGCCCTCCACACTCGTGCACGAATCGCGGCGCGAAGCCGGGAACGCGAGTGTGGAGTCTAGTTCGCTAATCAGCGAAATCGACTCCACACTCGCGTTCGCGTCTTCGCGCCGCGTAGTCTGAAGCGGCTTGAGAGCACCTTGAGAGACACAATAGTTGCGGACACGAAAGTCGCTCTCGTGCGCGCATCACGAGCAACTTAGTCGCAAGGCGATTTATTTGTCGTAAAGAGACAAATAAATCGCCTGGCGACTAAGTTGCTCGTGCGTGCATACCCTTACGGCTTTGACTTCAGTATAGCCACAAGCTCCCTCCACACTCGTGCGCGAATCGCGGCGCGAAGCCGCGAACTCGAGTGTGGCGTCTAGTTCGATAATCAGCAAAATCGCCTACACACTCGCGTTCGCGGCTTCGTATTAAGTATAGTTGGTCAAACCAAATTGGCAGTAAATAAGAACAAAAAAACTATTCTCATCCTTTTCTTCTGGGTGCTAGTACTAGTGTAAGACAAAGATAGTATGATTCTCTCTGTCTATGTTTGAAATGAGACAGTCCTTTGACAAACTATAAGGCCCATTCGCACTCTCCTGCTAATGCGGCCTAATAGTACTACCGAGCAGAAAGAAACTTCCTACAAAACCGAAGTTTGACAGCGGCTCAGGGTCGAATCATGCTGTCCCTTTCTAATATATGGCACTATCCCTTTCGGCTATTTAGGGTTGTCAAAATTCAAGTCATTATCTTATCTGTGGTCGTGCACGCAAAGGGACGTCAAGTTGTGCCAACCCTAAAGCTCGCTCCAGACTACGCGGCGCGAAGCCGCGAACGTGAGTGTGGAGTCGATTTCGCTGATTGCGAACTAGACTCCACACTCGCGTTCGTGGCTTCGCGCCGCTATTCGCGCACGAGTGTGGAGGGGCCTTTAACTTAGGCAGAACGCACTGTGATAAATTTCTTGCGGTTTCAGTCTAGCAAGTGCGAGTGTTGCAAAACGTTGCAGTATTAGCAGGAGATTGAAGTTGAAAGATTATAATTTGTACGTTTTTTTTTTACATAATAGCCTTGCTTTTTATTGTCTCCCAAAAGGTGAGAAAAGTAGAGTATTCTCCTTTGGGATAAAGCTGTTTTCGTCTTGTCGAGCTTGAATCCCTCGACACCCTCGCTACGCTCGGGAGTGACACGAAGGGCCCTCCACACTCATGCGCGAATCACGGCGCGAAGCCGCGAACGTGAGTCTGGAGCCTAGTTCGCTAATCAGCCCTACAATACATGACACTTTCATGGTAGGTTTATAATGGAATGAAAGTATATGGTTTAAGTATATTATAATTATTGACATTATACCTACATTTTTTTAAGGGTTCCGTACCAAAAAGGTACTTTGTTATGACATCGTAATGACTTAAAGTTCTAAAAGAGTTATCCAAAGAGTAAAGTAAGTATAATAGGTAGTTACCTTAGTTAGAGATACGTCACTGTTACAATCTTATCACCAGTGTTGGCAACTCGGAATTTGAAAAAATGCTAGACTTGTCTAAATTATGCCAGAATTATGCTAAATAATTTTGGAATGTGCTAAAAAAGATGCTAAACAATATATTGGTACGTAACTAAACAATTAAAAACCGGCCAAGTGCGAGTCGGACTCGCGCACGAAGGGTTCCGTACCATTACGAAAAAAAACAGCAAAAAAAACACGTTTGTTGTATGGGAGCCCCATTTAAATATTTATATTGTTCTGTTTTTAGTATTTGTTGTTATAGCGGCAATAGAAATACTAATATAAATTTCAACTGTCTAGCTATCACGGTTCATGAGATACAGCCTGGTGACAGACAGACAGACGGACGGACAGACGGACAGCGGAGTCTTAGTAATAGGGTCCCGTTTTTACCCTTTGGGTACGGAACCCTAAAAATGAGGATCTTCCACATAAATCAAACGATGCTGTTTCTGAAAATTTTACACAGTCAAACCAAGCTAACTTTGCCCCGACTTGGTTAGCTAATGCCAAATTTCTTTAGCCCCCTCCACACGCGCACGACTGTGGAGTGGCCCTTTGAAATGTGACGTTTGTAGTGACTCTCCACACTGTAGCTGTCGATGCATTACCATAGCATAGATAACACAAAACAGATTAGTGAGTGTCTAGACGAGACAATTTTACGCACAATCTGTTTAGATTGACAATTTAATTGGTAACGCGTATGAAAAAAAGAAACGCAAGGACATTGTCTTGCCGGTTTCACTATGTAATGAGGGCTATCGTTTTATTGCTCACCAGTTGGCGCCTCTGTTGATGGTGGTCCAAAAGACCATGGAGACTATATAAAGGAGCCAAATCTTTATGTATGAAAAGTGTCCATCAAAAAACAGTAATTAGGCGCCGCCACCATACACCGAAATACTACCAAAAACAACCTACGTAATTTGGTCGGGTTTATTGGTTGCCTTATATGGTTCATGTTATACTCATGTCCTAGAGCCTAACTAGCGCCACCGGAGAGATTAGGAACTATTATTTAAAGCTGAAAGCGGTCAGTTTTGCAACAATTCTGCCATAAGAGATTGGCATCCTTTCTATACCATCCATACAAAAGACTAAAGAACAGCTGTCAGTCATTGAAGTGACAAGTGACATTTGACATTTCGAACTATGGAAAAGACCACCATCTACACTAGCGCCCCTAGCGGCGAATTCATGCGCGTTAGCCCTCATTGTGTATTATAATTTAATTTCTTATGAAAGTGACAATTGTATTTTCTCGTCGAGAAACTACAACTACAACATAATAACAATATTTCACCGTTTTAAGCAAATTTCTGACTGTGTCACTATTAAGGTCCACGTACACAAAAATACAAAAGTCTGGTGGTTAAGGTCTATCAGTCTGCACCGACGTACCGACCTTACAACAAATGGCATGTGATTTTAAATAACTGCTGCTGGCTATCACCTAGCACCACCTGGCACTAAGGTCGCGGTGCGGTGCGGTAGTCTGTTACGGTTTATAATAGGGGATATTACTGCAATGTTCTGCCACCAGAGTGCAGCACTAGCCTTTATAGTAAACCATAGACTAACTTATACATACTGTAAACCTTGCATACCAAAACTTATACATACCGGGAAACACGAATCGGAAATTTCGCTATCAGCCTTTTTATCGTTCAAATATGCAAGAGTGACAGAGATGTTAGATAACGAAATTTCGATTTTCTTGTTTCGCGATAGACCCTCATATTGTGGTACTGGCGCCACCTACGCAGAGTTTCGCGTAATATTCCCTATTTCTCGTATTTATAAAATTTGTGTATTATATACTTCACTAAATTGTGCTAAAAATTATGCCAGATGCCAAATGGAAAACTTCGATGCCAAAGGGTGTGAAATTATGCCAGATCTGGCACCATTTATGCCAAGTTGGCAACACTGCTTATCACTTATTATCAATGAGGACTATCTTTCACACATTTATACTGTAGTTTATATTAGACGCGATACATAAATGTTTGTATTTTTTTATACTGAATTTGTAGTCCTAATATGGCGTTATTTATAAACGCACGTTAACTCTAATAAGCCATAAGCCCTTGAAAATCGTTTGTCCTTATCCGTCATTCGTGTTTATTAGAAAGGGACAGAATTTAACAAAGGTTTGCTAAGTTTTATGAATACGGGGGTTGGTTTACAGTGATGATTTTATATGTATATATTTTATACCTACCTTTATTTAGGAGGTAGCTGAACGGGAACTACTAGAGGTCGTCGGGCCAACCGCAACCGCAGCTCGTACCAATGAGTTTCACGAAGCTTATGGACGAGATATCATTTGTAATTAACCAGTTGTTTTTCAGCGAATGAAAATATCCTGAGGACACCTGCACACATTTGCGAAGGAATTCAAACGCATAATAATATGTGGAGTGACCACAACAAACTTATTTATTTATTATTAATTTATAAAATATTGTAGGTGATGGGCCCTGATGGCGTAACATTAGCGAGGTTTCAATGCTATATAATATACTAGCTGTGCCCGCGGCTCCGCCCGCGTGGAATTCGGTCTGTGTCAGTAAGCGGCTAATTCACCCCTAATTTCTCTCCCTCTCCCCTGGAGGCGGAACTTGAAGTAAAGTAATTTTTTTTTCATATTTTTTGGGTTTTTACTTCGGAATGGTATCATTTTGATATCATAAATGAATTCGGCATTAGGTACGATTACGATTTTTGAAGTCACGAATTCCGAATTGCCATTATTCCGAAATTTTCAATTCCGAACCACATAATTCCGATTATAACAATTCCGACAGTGACAAACGCCGAATTTAACATTTACGATTTTCAAATCACGAATTCTGAATTGCCCTTATTCCGAATTGACGTGATTCCTATTTTAAATATTCCGAATATATTGTTAAAGATCGTTTTCTTGAGGGTCGCAGTTCTAACCTAACCTAATCCACTTTTCTGGCAACGGTTCGTTTTCTTGGGGGTCGCAGTTCTAACCTAACCTAACCCACTTCTGGCAACAGTTCGTGCGCTTGGGGCGTTCTACCCTTTTTTTTTTTATGACCCAGGGGGAATCCTTTGTGGATCCCACTGGCCCGGGAGAAGCCTAGTGGGTATGTCCGACTCCCACGGACTAAACCCCCTGGGGTGTTCCGCCGCGCGCTTTGTTGACGAGGTTTCGGGAACTCGATTGTAGACCTCCGATACCCCGTCGGCGTTGCTCTTGCGAGCCCATTCTTTGCGGCTGCTCTAGCAGCTTACTTCGTTGAAGGCCCCTCGGAACACTCGAGGGCCTTCCAGCTCGAACCTGTTCATGCGGGTGATGGAACTCCCGACCCATCACCCGCTGGGTCCCGTTAAGGCGGCATCAACCTTGATGCGAAGGCTCTTCGCCGCCTACCTGGTCTCCTTCGGCGCTGAGGGAGCGAGTTCGCGTCGTCCTCGCGCGATCGCTCTGCGGCTTCCTGTTGCGTTAGAACAGTGACGCTAAAGGAAGCCACTGCCGCCCATGCCTCCTCACCGCTGATCATACGGCGTATTAGCGCCGGCAGTGAGAGGTCTCCTCCCACAGCCGCGGACAGGGCAGCGCGAGGCTCTGCCCATGCAGGGCACACCTCGCTCGTGTGCTGAGCCGTGTCCACGGCTCCTCCATCACAGTGGTGGCACGCTGTCGTCGGCTCTCTTCCCACCCTCTCACAGAGGTACCAGCCGAAGCAGCCGTGCCCCGTTAGGAGCTGTGTGAGGTGGAAGGAGGGTGCACCGTGCTTGCGTTCGACCCATTCTTTCAGAACGGGCCGAACAGCGGCCACCAGGTCCCGGCTAGCTCCCGGGATCTCCAAACGCTCCGACCATTTTTCATATAGCACTTCTCGTGCTACTTCTTCCCGCCACTTGCGAACTTCTTGAGGGGCGGGCCAGTTTTCCTCCCTCCTTGCTGCTAGCACCCGCCAATAGACCGCGGACTGAACCTTGGCTTCAAGGTCCCAAGGCGGGCTCCCAGCTAGCAGGCCGGCTGCTGCGTGCGAGTTATCGCGATACGCTCTGGCCACCCTGAGAGCTATGGCCCGCTGCGGCCGACGTAATAGGGCCGCACTTCGAGTTCCCAGGGTGCCCGCCCATATTGGTGTCCCGTAAAGCGCCATTGAGCTCACCACGCTCATATAGAGCCGCCTGGAGGCTCCTCCTGGTCCGCCCAGATTTGGGAGGATCCGCCCAAGCGCTCCGGCTGCAGAAAGCAATTTCGGAGCCTAATGCTTGAGATGTTCCTCGAACTTCCATCTACTGTCGAGAACGAGTCCTAGGTACTTCATCGTCGACCCGACGGCGATGGAAATTCCTCCCACGGTAATTTGGGCTCCCACCGGTGGTTTGTTCCGAGGCCCGTGGAAGACCAGAACCTCGGAATTGTGCAGTGCGACCTCCAGACCTAGCGCCCGAATCCTGTGCACCACGTGTGCAACCCCTGCTGTGGCTATATAGGTGGCCTCCCTGTAGGTCCTGCCGCAGGCCAAGACGAGGGTGTCATCAGCGTAGCAGGTAATGCTGACCCCCCGTAGAGTGGCCCCGCGTAGGACCCAATCATAACCTATGTTCCACAGGAGCGGGCCCAGCACCGAGCCCCTGTGGAACACCGCACGCCATCTCCCGCCTCCCCCAGCCATCCTTAGTTGGGAATACCACAACGCGCCCGGCAAAGTAATCCGCCACTGTTTTTTGCAGATAATAGGGCACGTTGTGATATTTGAGTGCCGCTTTTATTGTCTCCCAGGGTAGGGTGTTGAATGCGTTGGAAATGTCCAGTGACACGGACATCACAACACCACCCTGAGAGACCTCCTCCTTGGCAAAATCCCTTACGCGGGCAATCGCGTCCAGTGTCGAGCGCTGCGACCGGAAGCCATATTGGCAGTCGCTCAGACCCGGCTGCATGCTCCTGACGAGACGAGTTGCAATTATGCGCTCAAAAAGTTTGCTCATCTCGTCGAGCAGCACTATGGGGCGGTAGGCCGACGGCTGATCAGGTGGGCGCCCGTCCTTCCGAAGGAGCACCAGCTTGCCCATTTTCCACCTATCAGGGACCGACTACCGACTACCGACGGCGCGCAGCCACGCAAGCGTTCCGCAGTTGGTGGAGTTCCGGTCGCCACCAATACATTCGTCGCATCGGCGAGAAAGGTTTAGCCCTCGGCATCGCTGCGTCGCACACGCGGATCATTGCAGCGCCGAGTCGTTCGGCCTCATGCTCAACTCTTACTTCCGCTGGACCAATACTGTGCCCCCAAGACGACTGCGACTATGGCCGCTTCTTTTGCAAGCTATCTGTCCAGCTTCATCGTTACCTTCCACCTTGGGTTGTCCCCTGCAGCGGGTCGGTTTCCCATTATGGCAGCAGGAAGCGTTACAACATCGAAACGAATATATCGGTGGTCCGATGCCGTCTCTGCATCAACCACCACCCTCCAGTTTTGAGCACGGCGTGTCAATGCGTTTGACGCAAAAGTTATGTCTACTATGGACTCGCCTTGTGGCCTCACGCACGTGCTTTTCGACCCGGTGTTGAGGACAGCCAGTCCTAATGATATCGCCCACTCTTCCAGAACTTCCCCTTTGACGTCTGTCGCTGGACATCCCCACGCTGTGGATTTGGCGTTAAAATCTCCGGCGACCAGCACAGGGATGGGAGATATCTGTCCGACCAGAGCGCCGACATCCGAGATCACCTGCTCGAACTCAAGGAGCGTGAGGCTAGGTGGGAAATACATGCCAATGAAAGCGATGCCACCTATAACAGCAAGCACGAACCCCCTCCCTCTCACAACATTCTCAAGGGTTCCAGTTGTAGCGGGTGCTATGATGGCTACTGTTTCGTTGCGGTCCGAGGCCCAGTCGTCCCGGTTGGGGATAAAGTAGGGCTCCGAGACCACAGCCCGCTTCCCGGCTAGCTAGCGGGAAGCGGGCTATGAAAAGCTTAACGCTGATAGGCGAAGCTCGAAGCTTTCCACCTAAAATGCCGTATCGCTGTATATCTTGGCGGCGCAGCGAGCTAGCGGAGTAGCGGGCTGCACGTCCAAGTTATACGGCGGAAGAAGTTATTTGCCATTCCGCCATAGCTTGCACCAAAAGGTCCTGGGCCGTGACACAGTGGTTAGTATTCACCTGCAGACACTTAAGAGCCATTTTATTTTGTGGTGTCCATGCGTTCCGCCTCGTCCAGTTGAGATTGGTTGCTGGGCCGATCAGCAGGTTGTATCTGGGAAGATCCACTTTCGGTCGTTGTTTTACCTACTTTTTTGCCCTTTTGGGGCTTTCCACCACGGCAACCTTTGCTACCCAGCGAGTGTGTCGCTGGATTTCCAGCAGCCTTACAGACAACGCAATGCGGATCAGCAGCAGAGCATTCTCTAGCTTTGTGTCCGGGTTGTCCGCAGCGGAAACATACTACTGCGGTCTATACCCCTGTCACATTTCGCACCCACGTGTCCTTCTTCGAGGCAACGGTAGCATCTTAGTGGCCTAGCTTCCAGTAGCACCACCCGCGCCGATACCCATCCCACTTTGCGACGGCCCACTTCAACCACTTTCTTAGCTACTACTACCGGACATCTTAGCCAGAGCGACCCATATCCACTCTGATTACGAGAGATGACGCCGGACTTGTTTGCGCCAACGGCACAGCCGCCCTCCGCCGCCAGTGCGGCTACTACCTCCTCAGCGGTTGCAGAGTCGTCCAGTTCAGTAACGCGAACTTCCGCGCATTTAACGGGTCGCTGAACATGCACATCGGTGCCGAGAACCTCCCTAAGTTTTGCGGCCAGATCATCGGCTGCCTTCTCTGCGTTTACTGTTTCCGGAGGAATTTCCAATATTCGAGCACCCGTTGCCGCAATTTTAAAGCGGACTTGAGAGCAGTGTTGGCCGTAATTGTTAATTTTAATTAACCATTGATCAATTTTATTAACCATTAGTTCCGCCATTAACCAATTGCATTAAAGTTAATTCGGATTAAAGTTAATTCGGATTAAATTTTTGAGACGTTAATGGCCATTGAAGTTAATTCGGATTAACTTTAATTCGGATTAACTTCAATGGCCATTAAAGTTTCAAAAAATTAATTAGAATTACTCTCAATTGCATTAACGTCTAATAAAATTACATTCGTGATATTTTAAAATGAGACAGCAAAATGACCCTGACTGAACCCTGGCAGTAGTAGCAGTACCTACCTACTACCTAGTAGAATTCTGGTTTGGTGCAACACAGACATACGCGGTTTTGGTCATTTAAATCGTCTTGATGAGCACTTCGGAGAGCCGTACCCATGATAGAGCTGATGCTGAACCCTGGCAGTACCTAATGGATCTAAGGTTTGGTGCAACATAGGCACACGCTGTTTTAGTCATCCGACTCGTCTTGATGAGCACTTCGGAGAGCCATACCCATGATAGAGCTGATGCTGAACCCTGGCAGTACCTAATGGATCTAAGGTTTGGTGCAACATAGGCACACGCTGTTTTAGTCATCCGACTCGTCTTGATGAGCACTTAGGAGAGCAGTACCCATGATAGAGCTGATGCTGAACCCTGGCAGTACCTAGTGGATCTAAGGTTTGGTGCAATATAGGCACACGCTGTTTTAGTCACCCGACTCGTCTTGATGAGCACTTAGGAGAGCAGTACCCATAATGGAGCTGATGCTGAACCCTGGCAGTACCTAGCGGAACTAAGGTTTGGTGCAACATAGGCACACGCTGTTTTAGTCATCCGACTCGTCTTGATGAGCACTTAGGAGAGCAGTACCCATGATAAAGCTGATGCTGAACCCTGGCAGTACCTAGTGGGTCTAAGGTTTGGTGCAACATAGGCACCCGCTGTTTTAGTCACCAGACTCGTCTTGATGCCTATGTTGCACCAAACCTTAGATCCACTAGGTACTGCCAGGGTTCAGCATCAGCTCTATCATGGGTACCGCTCTCCTAAGTGCTCATCAAGACGAGTCGGACGACCTAAACAGCGCGTGCCTATGTTGCACCAAACCTTAGATCCACTAGGTACTGCCAGGGTTCAGCATCAGCTCTATCATGGGTACCGCTCTCCTAAGTGCTCATCAAGACGAGTCGGGTGACTAAAACAGCGTGTGCCTATGTTGCACCAAACCTTAGATCCACTAGGTACTGCCAGGGTTCAGCATCAGCTCTATCATGGGTACTGCTCTCCTAAGTGCTCATCAAGACGAGTCGGATGACTAAAACAGCGTGTGCCTGTGTTGCACCAAACCTTAGATCCACTAGGTAGTGCCAGGGTTCAGCATCAGCTCTATCATGGGTACTGCTCTCCTAAGTGCTCATCAAGACGAGTCGGGTGACTAAAACAGCGTGTGCCTATGTTGCACCAAACCTTAGATCCACTAGGTACTGCCAGGGTTCAGCATCAGCTCTATCATGGGTACCGCTCTCCTAAGTGCTCATCAAGACGAGTCGGGTGACTAAAACAGCGTGTGCCTATGTTGCACCAAACCTTAGATCCACTAGGTACTGCCAGGTTTCAGCATCAGCTCTATCATGGGTACTGCTCTCCTAAGTGCTCATCAAGACGAGTCGGGTGACTAAAACAGCGTGTGCCTATGTTGCACCAAACCTTAGATCCACTAGGTACTGCCAGGGTTCAGCATCAGCTCCATTATGGGTACTGCTCTCCTAAGTGCTCATCAAGACGAGTCGGGTGACTAAAACAGCGTGTGCCTATGTTGCACCAAACCTTAGATCCACTAGGTACTGCCAGGGTTCAGCATCAGCTCTATCATGGGTACCGCTCTCCTAAGTGCTCATCAAGACGAATCGGGTGACTAAAACAGCGTGTGCCTATGTTGCACCAAACCTTAGATCCACTAGGTAGTGCCAGGGTTGAGCATCAGCTCTATCATGGGTGCTGCTCTCCTAAGTGCTCATCAAGACGAGTCGGATGACTAAAACAGCGTGTGCCTATGTTGCACCAAACCTTAGATCCATTAGGTACTGCCAGGGTTAAGCATCAGCTCTATCATGGGTATGGCTCTCCGAAGTGCTCATCAAGACGAGTCGGATGACTAAAACAGCGTGTGCCTATGTTGCACCAAACCTTAGATCCATTAGGTACTGCCAGGGTTCAGCATCAGCTCTATCATGGGTACGGCTCTCCGAAGTGCTCATCAAGACGATTTAAATGACCAAAACCGCGTATGTCTGTGTTGCACCAAACCAGAATTCTACTAGGTAGTAGGTAGGTACTGCTACTACTGCCAGGGTTCAGTCAGGGTCATTTTGCTGTCTCATTTTAAAATATCACGAATGTAATTTTATTAGACGTTAATGCAATTGAGAGTAATTCTAATTAATTTTTTGAAACTTTAATGGCCATTGAAGTTAATCCGAATTAAAGTTAATCCGAATTAACTTCAATGGCCATTAACGTCTCAAAAATTTAATCCGAATTAACTTTAATCCGAATTAAATGGCTAATGGTTAATGGCCATTAACCTTTTTAATTGTTAATTTTTAATGGTTAATGGCATTAGCGTTCGGCCAACACTGCTTGAGAGATGCCAATTTCCTCCAATTTAATGTTTCCTGTAGCCTTGGCCAGGACCGTCTCGTATTTTACTCCTTTTTCCACTGCCTCTGGCTTTAGCGTTAGAGTAATAGCAGCAGTTCTAGGCGGCTTGAGTTTGGTTTTCCTCGGGGTCGTCTTAGAGGCATTTTTTCGCGTCTTGGGCGTCTTGTCCGCCTGCCAGCCTTGCCTTGGCTTTTTTTGCCCGCTATGATACTCCATTTTTGTTTTGTGGGCTCCGAACTCAGGCTCGATTGACCGGTAGGTACCGCAGGGGCCTGTCTCACCGCGGCAGCTTCCTGCGCAGCCATGCTGGGACGCTTGCCCTTTTTGCTTTTTTGGGCTTTAGTTTGTTTTCCGCCAGTAGAGACCGGAGCAGCAGACGTAGTTGGACTCGCTGCTGTATGGGATTGGACGGTCGATGTGTTAGGCACTTGGACATCTGGTACGGCACGAGCAGCTTCCGCTGCTTTTCGGTCGGCTGCTAATGGTGGCCTCAAATGCCTTAATCGAGGTTCCGGCAGCAGGCGGCACTCTAGGCCTTCTAGTCGGGCGTTCAGCATATTGCTGAGTTGGTCGCGCGTGGTGTGTGAGACTTCTTCAATTAGACGGCGAATGTCAGGCTCAGCCACCGCAGTAGGTTGGTTTCGCAGCTCGTCAACCTGTTTTCTTAGTTCGGTCAACTGCCTGGACAGCCGTGCATTTGCTGCCTCTAGGCGAGCAACTTCTTCTGTGGCAGTGCGGGACCGAACCTCCGCAAAAGCAGCTCCGATTTTAGCCACAGATGCTTTTAAATCTCTCTGGTATGTGCCTTTTAGGTGGCCCGACGTATTCGTGACATGAAGTATTGTGCTCATAGCATCTTGTACGTCCTTGTCTAGAGCAGCAAGAGTTCGCTCATCAGGTTGGCTGCCTGGGAGCACTTGTCGCGTCATCAGGCGTTCCGCTTGCTCTCGAGCCACTGTTTCCGCTAAGGCGTTAGGGGCGGCTAGATCTTTTTCCGCCTGTAATTGCCTTTTTCGCGCTTTTTCCGCACTGAGTTCCGCCTGGGATTTTTTAAAGTCCACGGAATGGGCTGATGTGGGAGTGCAGTTCTAACCTAACCTAACCCACTTCTGGCAACAGTTCGGGTTTGCAGGGTCGCAGTTCTGCCTAATTTTTTGATGCCGAATTTTAATGCCAAAAATATTTTATGCCGAATTTAACATGATGCGGCACGACAGGCACCCGTAATAATTACTAAAACGTGAGTTTTCTTTTGAATATCACGGATTGAATTTTTTCGCCCTTATAAAAAAACGAATTTCTGAATACCGAATTACTAAAACGTGGGTCTTTATTTGAATATCACGAATTTCATTTTTCCGACCTTACAAAAGACCGAATTTCTGAATACCGAATTATTTTACTTCCGATCGGACAAAGATTTTTCGGAATTTAAGAATTCGGAAAAAATATTTTCGGAAAAGTGTATAATCGGAACTTTAAGCTTTCGGTTAATTCAAATGACAATCGGATTTTAAGTTTTCGGAAATAGCACATTCGTGATTTTATTCCATCGTGGTTATAAAAATCGGAAAAACGTATTTCGAAATATTTGGGTGTTCCCGTATAAAATAACTTTTGAATGGGACATTTTTTTTAATGGAGTTATCGTTCTTCTCCTAGTGCGTATTATATTCTTTGGTCAGGTGTCCGATTGGTAGGTATAGTATAGTATAGGACCTCTCCGGGCTGCCTTGGAAACGTCTATTTTGGCATCGTTCAACAATGCGCTGGGTAGTTTGGTCTTCAAGGCCGCAGTCATACAACGGGCTCTCTTTCCATCCCCATTTGTGTCGCATATAGAATAGAATAGAATAGAAACTTTCAACACCTTTTTTTACCACCTTAAGGGATGAATTTTCAAAAGCGCTGAAAGTGGTTTTCTTGATTTTTAATATAATACCTTTTAGCAAAGTTTCAAGTTCCTAACTTAAAATAAAATGAGCATCCCAAGACAAACTTTAATCCCCTTTTCAACCCCCTGAGGGGTTAAATTTCCAAAAAACGTTGATGTTACTTTTTTTTAAATCGTCTATTATGCCTTCCTAAGAAGTTTCAAAGCATTTGTATTGGATTCAAACTTTCAACCCCCGTTTAACCCCGTTAGGGGACGAATTTTTGAAAACGCTGTAATCACTTTTTCTGTATTTATAATAATATGCCCATATACAAAGTTTCAAGTAAAACGCACTCGAAAAAAACTGACCGTCATACAAACTTTCAACCTCTTTTTCACCACCTTAGGGGATGAATTTTCAAAAACGCTGAAAATTGTGTTCTTGTATTTTAATAATATATCTTTTGACGAAGTTTCAAATTGCTAGCTTAAAATAAATCTTGAACCCCATACAAACTTACACCCCCTTTTTAACCCCCTTAGGGTTGAAATTTCTCAAATTTTTATAGCCTGGCCGTGGATTTTTTCGACAGATTAGTAAAGTTTGCATCAAAACTCGTTCAGCCGTTTTCATCTGCTGCGCGGTCAAATAAACAGACAAACAGATAAACAGACAAACAGACAAAAATTCTTAAAACTGTTGGAACGTGTTCTGTTATCGATTCTAAGTATCCCCAGCTAATTTTTTTTCGAATATCTTCCATGTACAGACTTTCGACCCTCTTCCACTTTATTATATGTATCTATAGATAATGTAAGGCACTTTTACCTTCTTTTAACACCGGCTCTATAACGCCATTATATTTACTCTTATTTTGTGGTTTAAATCTATTGCAGAGCTCATTTAGATCAGGTAGCCTCGTTCGTTTTAGAAACAAATATGATTATGAATAATTTTAATATTTTTTGTAAATTTCCATAGGTTGCAGATTTATGCAGACTGAGTAACTCGTGCCTTAGAATAAATGGAGAATTTCAAAGAAAAAATCTTTAAGTGGTCGCAGAAAATTGCTGGAGAGCAGAAATTTCATGCTGGTTATAAAGTAGATGTGCAGCAAGTCACCGGAATGGGTTACTCCAGTGCTACTTTCAAAATCACGATCTCTGAACAAAACCGAGACCTAAAAATGTTCGCCAAAATAGCTAACATTATGGACGACTTAAGGAACACGTCCTACATAAGATTATTTACCGATGAGTTACATTTTTACACAGATATTGCAAAAATATTTAGAGAATTAGAAAATCAATATAATGTTCCAGAAGAGGACAGATTTCTGATGTCCAAATGTTATGGTGGCGAACCTAAACCTAAAGAAGAGACAATCATATTAGAGGACTTGAGTCACAGCGGATTTGTAAGTGTCGACCAACGATTGCCCTTCGACTGGGAATTTGCTTCGAAAGCCGTAGAGCAGTTGGCAAAATTCCATGCTTTTTCCTTTGCTTATGGGGTGCTAAGTCCTGCTGGTTTCACTCAAATGCTAGAAAGCAAGCCGTATCACGTGTTTGATTCGCAAGTTATGAGAAGGTTGGGGTATGAGCAGACGGTGCCGGTGGCTATAGATGTTCTAGGAGAGGCCGATCTAAAGCTGTTAACGCAGCAGTATCTAGAGAGCAAAGACCGTTTCTCTGAGCTTTCGTGCTTGTACCGAAGCGCCACGCCACGCGTGCTGGCGCACGGAGACTACAAGATCAACAACCTCATGACCCGCTACCATGTTAGTTTATTTCTTGAAAAATAAAGTAATTGTTGTCGGATGGGCGCTATGAAATTGACATCAGGCTCCTAACGTATAATTTTTGCAGGAGGGGCGCCTGGAGATGGCTACGGTGGACTTCCAAAATATCCACGCGAGCAGCCCTGCCACTGATCTAGTGTACCTGATCATGTTGGGTTCGGACGAGAAGTTTCGAGCGCATAACCTGCGTCGGCTTCTTGACCACTACTATGCAGAGTTGGAGCGCGCACTTGGTCGTTTGCGTATGCGCATCGAGGACATCTACCCCAAGGATATGTTCGAGGAAGATTGGAAACAGGTCACTATTTTCTGTTTTTTAACCGACCAATAAATATTCAAAATGAGGAAGTTCTTAATTCGGTGTTTTACCTCAGAATTTAAACAAACTCAAACATTAAAACTTTTGCTAAGTAAGTAGATTTTCTTCTGTTATTATTATTGTTAAGTTGCCTGGCGCATTTGAAGAAATAGCAACATTAACACATTTCTATTACAATATTTTAACTAAGTGTGCCTGATTCGATTCAGTACTAATCTATTTTCCGACAGGCGCTTCCGATCGGGTTAACCGTTGCACTGATGATCCTGCCGATAGTACTAGCAGATCAAGCAGCCGTGGCAGCCGGGCAGGCAAAGGAAATGACTGAAATAGTTCGCCCCAACGCGACTCTTCGTTCGCGTCTAACGGGAATAGTTCGTGACTACGTGGCATGGGGTATCCTAATTAAATGAAGTATATCACATCACTGGCTGTTTTTTTTTTACCATTAACCTGTCATGTCCAGTATATATACAGGATGGGCGGTAGCTCAATTTACAAGTCCAAACAAGACCATCTTATTGTTAGTTTAAAATAATTTGTCCAATTATTGGACGTACCATATCTGTGGTCGTACCTACTATCAAAGGGAGAGCTATTGTTTGAACTCGGGTACCTTATCCGTGTAATACTCTAGTTTGCTTTGTGCTACGATTTTTAGTGAATATTCTCTACTATTATCTGTCAACAATTAAAAAGGACAGATCATTTCATCATTTTCGGCATAATTTCATTTTAATAAATATATATGAAATGTAAAAAACCGGCCAAATGCGAGTCGTACTCGCGGTACAAGGGTTCCGCACATTACACAATTTAAAAAATGTACTTTACAATGCATGTGCTCGAAAAGTGCGTTTCCTACGGAGCCATATCATGCGGGAAGTACTACTTTTCCGCACTAGTGCTTTTTGTTTTCAATTTTTTTTTACAGTACATATGGTGCTACTTTCTCGCACTAGTGCGGGAAAGAGCACTTTTCGTGCATATGTCGAAAGTTTAAAGGGCCATATGTACTGTAAAACGTTGTACGATACACGTGCGAATAGGTAATTCGCAACTGGTGTCGATTTAAAACACTCTTTTTAATAATTAAACTTATTTGCCATGATATGTTTTTTATGCATAGTAAAACATTGTATGATATACGGGCGTAAAGATGATTTCCGACTCGTATTCCTTTATACACTCGCTCGCTTTGCTCGCTCGTGAATAAAATTCCACTCGTCGGAAATCACACACTTTCCGCACTTGTTGCATAAATAGCTATTTTATGTGAAACGTGAATGAAATGTCTTTAACCCTTAAATGCATAATGATGTATATATGCATCATATATTTGATGGTCCGTGGCTCAATATGCAGCTATCCAAAATATTATTCCCTCAATCTATACAACATGACACATCTATTTCAATTTATTAAAAAGTTATACAAAAAATCATGCATTTAAGGGTTAAAAAACCCGTAGGGGTCGGATCAAAAATTAAGTATGTAATTAAGTGCGACTCACGCTTGACTGCATATTTCTAATAGGTTTTCCTGTCATCTATAGGTAATGAACTATTTTGTGTATTTTTTCAAAATTTTAGACCCAGTAGTTTTGCCTAACCTTGAATAACCTGTAAACTGTTTATCCTGAAATTATAAAAATAGTACATTTCGATGCTAGTGCGTAAAGTACGTCATTACTTCACGAGTACCGAGATAGGTATCTTGGCAAAACTCGGGACGAGTGAAGAATGACATTTCCGCACGTGCATCGAACGACGTTTTTTAATACAGTTGCGAAAAAATAAGAAAAGCAACAAGTAAGGAATGGAATTCGAAACTTTTATATTATTAATTCTGTGACATCATTGACATTGACATTATGAAGAAGTTCTAGCTTTTATTCGACTAGAATAGATTTTGTTATTATTATTGAACCCACTTCAATGAGTTTTTTTTTTCAAATGCATGTTCTATAAGACAGAAACAATTGTAAATATTAAAACATTGTACTATTAGTACCTAAATATCGTTATTTATGATTATTTGTGTATCGTATATTTATAAAAAACAATATGGAATGTTGCCTTTGGAAACTTAAAACATTCTTGCAGTAAGAAAATACGCCTCTTCTTTGACAGGCGTTCCGTTCCATTCAGACAACTTATTAAGAACGGTTTTTCAACATTAAAAAATAAACGTGTTATAATAATGATGAAGAGGTAAGTAATAAAATATGAAATATGCATATTTTTCGTATTCTTACAGTAACAGTAGGCTTTTATGTTGATTACGACGTTTAAAGGAAACTAATATTAACACTCATCAATAAGTAATCATGAATTGGAACAAGTAAAAATTTTAAAAAATTGGAAAAGTAAAAAGCACTAGTTCGCGAAAACTAACTTTCCGCACGCTAAACAGCCACGAAAAGTAGCACTTTTTGAGCAACTGTATTAAAAAAAATATTTGAGATCCTCACAATGAGCTCTTTCATTTGATATAATTGATATGTATGTAGCCGCCGTGCAGGTCTCGACGACAAATAAAAAGACTTCGATTTGAAGTAAACGTGTAATCATATAGGTGCTGGTTGCTTTACAAGGTCCAGTTGACGTAAACGGTTAAAGGTGTAGAAGTGGTGGTAATAGTATGGAGGCTGATGCGAAAGTGGTTAAGCTAATTTTGAATGTAAAAATGGTAGTCTAAATTTAGGTGCCTCTAATTGGCCGCGATACAGGTTATGTGGAGCGCTCCTATTGGTGCATTTAAATAAGCCTCCGCATAGTAAGCGAGCCCGACGGCTGCGTTTTGCTACTGCATTATACACATAAAGGGTTGCGTTCGCAACAATGTAAATGTAACACAGTTTAGTTTGAAAAACTTTATTTTCTAATTTTCTCATTTACCCCCATGTTTCAAATTCATTTGTTTACGTTACATGTCCGTCTTTGGGTCACAAACTTACAAATCTGTACCAAATTTCAACTTAATTGGTTCAGTAGTTTCAGAGAAAATAGGCTGTGACAGACGGACAGACAGCGCACGACGCACGAGTGATCCTATAAGGGTTCCGTTTGTTCCTTTTGAGGCACGGAACCCTAAAAATTAAATAAATCTTTAAGTAGTAGGAACATTACTGTAACATTTTACAACGAAATTTATGCTCTAGTTCTTAATTATACCGAATGATACTTACACCTCTCCTAACTCCTTTTTTACGTGTACAGATAATGGTTAATTTACCAGGTGCGATCGTGTTTGGCGTCATTGATAGAGGTGCAATTTAAATATTAGGTATATCCACGTCTATAAACTACGCAACGCAACAACGCGACGCAACGTCAACGCAAGCTCCTGATGATACTCCTCGGTACGGAGTGAAACATGTCGAGCGTTTTTCGACTTAAAATACGTGAGTGACCCGTTATTAATATATTTAATATGTCTATAAAATGTATTAATAATCATTCATGATTATCAATCGATTGACAGAAAAATCCTTTAATGTAGGTATCATATCATATCGTAACGTAAGATCAAAGATAGATATCTATCTTTGGTAAGATAAAACACAGTAAGATTATAGCCGAGATTGAAGTATTGTGGGTAATTAGTTCGCTCGTGTAAACACAGATTGATTATTTAAATACGTTGCAATTCGTTCAGTGTTATAATGAGGAAGTCGCTTCTTTATGACTTGGTGATCACTGCCTTATTTATCACGGATTCGCAAGGTAATTTTTACAAATGTTAAAAAAGCGTTAAATTCCGTTAAAGTTTTTCTTGTAGTGTAATCAACTAGTTTACTTTAACAACAGAGTCGACGCTGCGAATAATTGGAGGAGATGAGGCCCCTCCCAAGTTCGGATATTTCCACGCGTCACTACAAAACCTAACCGGACACCATGTTTGTGGAGGCGCCGTGGTGTCCGACCGACACGTCGTGACGGCGGCACATTGTGTTCAAGGGAATTAGATACAATGTTATGATGTAAGCTTGTCTATCTACGGTATACCTACAGGAATAATATTTTTACATGTTTCAGTGCTGAACCACAATACATTAAAGCCGTAGTGGGGACGACGAACCTGGATGAGGGAGGCAATTCATACGATCTTGAATCTATACGCATCTTCAATGACTTTAATTTTAGCAATAGGGCCAATGACTTAGCAATTATTAAATTGGCTAAGCCTTTTAATTCAAATGACGTTGAAATAATAGAGATAGATCAAATGAGCTTAAATGAAAACGATGAAATCGCTTTAACTGGCTTTGGCGCTCAAGAGGTTGATATATATTATATGTTGCTATTGTTCTTGCTGATCTGGTTAATTTTTTACAATTAAAATATGTTTTAATGTTGTATTTTTTTAGGTCAATGGAGAAACAAGTCGTTTAATGCACGTTCTAGAACTGACTGTGTTCAGCCAAGAAACATGTCAATATGCCATGCGTTATACTCGAGCAGTAGATGAAAATATGTTTTGTACATTTACTAAAATCGGTGAAGGAACCTGCCATGTAAGTTAAAAATATGAGAAATTAAGCACGAGAATCTCACGGAGTATTGTCTATATCACCATACAATATTCAGTGACCATAATAGAGATTACGGTGCTTAATAGCCTGGTAATTTCAGCCCGTGTGGGGTGTGCTATGTATTATGTCGTGTAGTTGGCCTTACTTTTGCTTCTGAGATACTTTGATTTATATTATTGTTTGTTTCCAGGGTGACTCTGGTGGACCGTTAGTAAAGAATAAAAAACTTGTTGGCCTTGTTTCATGGGGAATCCCCTGTGCCGTAGGGTTTCCCGATGTACACACACGAATTGCGCCTTTCTTTGACTGGATTCAGGAACAGATAAAACAGTTTTGATTGAAAAAAAAAACCGGCCTAGTGCGAGTTGGACTCGCGTTTTAAGGGTTCCGTACATCACACAATAACAACACCGCATTTCACGTAAAGCATTGCGGCGGTCCCTAAAACAGCCTAACCGCATTTTTGTTCTTAAGTCCGACTCACGCTTGACTGTATATGTGGTATTTTCTATAAAAAGGGACCTTATTGTCGATGGCGCTTATGCCATTATAAACGATGCTCCGAAATAAATACAATGCCCCGCGACGCTGTGCGGCGTAAGCGCCATCGACAACAAGGTCCCTTTTCATAGAAAATGCCCCATATTTCTAATAGGTTATCCTAACATCTTTAGGTAAAGAACTATTTTGTGTATTTTTTTTATATTAGACCCAGTAGTTTCGGAGATAAATTGTTTTTTTTTTTAATTTTCACATTTACCTCCCCCCCCCCAAAGTGGCCCCTATGTTGCAAATGTATATGTAGATGTTACACGTCCGTCTTATTAAATCAAAATAATTACACCTTACAGGTCAAAAACACAGAAATACAATGTCAAAATCAAAAATTATACGATTAATAATAAATACCTACCTAAAAACTAAGAATTGCAATAAGCAATTGATTCTAAAACATGAAAATAATCTATATACAATTTCATTAATCAATATTATAGAATTAAAACTTATATAATTTGCCCTGGATCGTACCTGGCTGCGCTGAACTGCAATGGATACCTGCTGAACCAGAGCGAGGATCGCAGCCCCTCTCTCGCAAACGACGCCCTAATTCCCTGAAGAAGGAGCGAGCCTCTGAACCCCAATACCCCGCTGTCTCAATAGCCACCGACTTTTGACGACTGGTCTGGCCTATTAATGGGTAGTGACCCTGCCTATGAAACCGATGGTCCTGCAGGGTTCGAATCCCGGTAAGGATATTTATTTGTGTGATGAGCACAGTTATCTATTCCTGAGTCATGGATCTTTTCTATGTATTTAAGTATTTGTATCTAATATAAGCGGAAGAGGGTCGAAAGTCTGTACATGGAAGATATTCGAAAAAAAATTGGCTGGGGATACTTAGAATCGATAACAGAACACATTCCAACAGTTTTTAGAATTTTTGTCTGTTTATCTGTTTGCCTGTTTATTTGACCGCGCAACTAATGAAAACGGCTGAACGGATTTTGATGCAAACTTTACTAATCTGTCGAAAAAAATCCACGGCCAGGTAGGCTATAAAATAGGCTATAAAAATTTGAGAAATTTTACCCCTAAGGGGGTTAAAAAGGGGATGAAAGTTTGTATGGGGTTCAAGATTTATTTTAAGCTAGCAAGTTAGTGACATTACTATACGTTAAGTAAGATTATTGACATTCATTAAATACTGGTATGCACATGTTGCATAATGATAATGAACAAGACTGTAATGTTCCGGTATTATAAATGTTTATTTTCCACACAATTTGTTATAATATATTTTTATTTACTTTTTGTATATTTTTTTGGAACTGCTTAACTTTCGTGAAATTTACCTGGAAACAAAATAAATAAAATTCGTATGTGCCCAACCTGACGGAGAATTTGAGTCATATAATATTTACAAGTACCGCAGCTACCGCAATGGGAGTGTGATTACTAAAATACATCACAATTCACAAATCCTTGGGATTAGAGCAGGGACAGGAATCTATTTGAATGGGCACAGTTGTATCCACACTAATGCATGGGATTTTAACTTTTATTTGACCTGATCACTGGTACCTTACCAGTGGTAAGATCCCATGTAAATTCATAAATGCAGATACATGATTAATTAATAGTAAATTGTATGAAATACCGTGTAGGGACGCGACTCCTGCGCGACATCAACAAGGACGGCTAAGGCAGGGCGCCCGTGCGCGCATATGAAAGGAGTCCGGCAGTGCGACAGCGCCTCGATCAGTGTAGAGCACTCACGCACGGGTAGCGCAGTTCCAAACATTATCGCGTATCTGCAAGCCTGAAGTAAATGCTGTTTGAGCGCAATATTTTTGGTTTTTCCTTTTATTTTGAACAATTGAGCGTTCCAGAAATAATCTAGTGAGGTAAACGTAAAGCATCGATAAAATAATTAAAACAGCTGATTTGCAACCTGGTGTAAGCATAAAGAAGACGGTCCACCCGTCCTACCTTTTTTGAGCATTGCTTATTTTAAGGAGAGATATACTTATTTTAATAAAATGAATAAGTACGCTGTCATATCATATCATGTAGGTAAGTAAACATTTTGTTGAAATCCTTAAGGTCCATTCGCCAACCTGACTCCACAACCTGAGGGCAGGCAAGGCATACTAGCGATAGCGGGCTTGGCATCGAAACTTCGAGACACACTACACCCAAAAAGCGATATAGAAGTTACCTCACTAAAAACCAAATCCATTATAGATTTTGGATACAAGGAAACACAACCGCCTTGTTCCTTAATTATGCTGATTTCTTCATTGATTAGGCTGTGGACTGCCTTTAACACAACATCGACCTGCGAAACGGTAAAAAAATAAGCTCCCAACAAGCAAAATAGTCTCAGAACACATATGTTATAAGAATAAGACACTTATAAGATTCTTATATTGATTTTGGCGTTCGCAATTACTCTTATATGCGTCTCAGAAAATGCTATTTAGTATTTGATCACGATTACTCTGATAATTAGCCTTTTAAGCGCTTATAAAACTAAATATATAAACCACTATAAGCCGCACCCTGTTTTAAAAGCTTTTAGTAAGAGCAATCTGACTTAAGAATGAAGCTTCTTATAAATAGCACTTGTAAGCGCTTTTAAGATTGCTTATTAGGCTACTATAGACCCGAATCTCCTATTAAAGCTGTCTACCTATATAAGTGTAAATACACTTGATTCCATTTACACTTGTTACTTAGTTTTATAAGCGCTAATAAGTACAATATTTGAATCCGTTACAAATAATACTACATTTCGATGCTAGTGCGGAAAGTATGTCATTACTTCATGAGTACCGAGATATCTTGCCACGAGCCACGAGCCGCAGGCGAGTGGCAAGACTCGGGACGAGTGAAGAATGACATTTCCGCACGTGTATCGAACGACGTTTTTTAATACAGTTGCGAAAAAATAAGAAAAAGAACAAGTAAGGAATTCGAAACTTTTATATTATTAATTCTGTGACATCATTGACATTGACATTATGAAGAGGTGTTTTTTTTAGCTGGGTGTTATTATTATTGAACCCACTTCAATGTTTTTTTTTAAATGCATTGTCTATAAGACAGAAACAATTGTAAATGTAAAACACTGTACTATTATTACCCACATATCGTTAATTACGATTATCTGTGTATCGTACATTTATAAAAACAATATCGAATGTTGCCCTTGGAAACTTGAAGCAGAAAGAAAAAACGCCTCTTCTTTGACAGGCGTTCCGTTCCATTCAGACAACTTATTAAGAACGGTTTTTCAATATTCAATATACAAAAAAAATACGTGTTATAATGATGAAGAGGTAAGTAATAAAATATGAAATATGTATAATTTTCGTATTCTTACATTAACAGTAGGTTTTTATGTTGATTACGACGTTTAAAGAAAACTAATATTAACACTCATCAATAAGTAGTCATGAATTGGAACAAGAATAAATTTAAAAAAATTGGAAAAGTAAAAAGCACTAGTTCGCGAAAACCAACTTTTCGCACGCTAAATAGCTACGTAAAGTAGCACTTTTTGAGCAACTGTATTAAAATAGTACATTTCCGCACGTGTATCGAACGACGTTTTTTAATACAGTTGCGAAAAAATAAGAAAAGCAACAAGTAAATTTTCAAATGCATGTTCTATAAGACAGAAACAATTTTAAATATAAAACATTGTACTAATATTACCTAAATATCGTTATTTACGATTATTTGTGTATCGTATATTTATAAAAACAATATCGAATGTTGCCTTTGGAAACTTAAAACATTCTTGAAGTAAGAAAAAACGCCTCTTCTTTGACAGGCGTTCCGTTCCATTCAGATAACTTATTAAGATCGGTTTTTCAACATTAAAAAAATAAACGTATAATAAAACTTATAATGATGAAGAGGTAAGTAATAAAATATGAAATATGCATATTTTTCGTATTCTTACATTAACAGTAGGTTTTTATGTTGATTACGACGTTTAAAGGAAACTAATATCATATCATCAATAAGTAGTCATATTATTATTATTTTTATACTACGTCGGTGGCAATCAAGCATACGGCCCGCCTGATGGTAAGCAGTTACCGTAGCCCAGGGGTCGGCAACCTTTTAGCAGTCAAAGGCCACATAGCGGTTAGCAAAATTGCAGCGGGCCGCACACTGTTAATAATTCGTGAATTTATTAGTAAAGTTACGTTTCTTTATTGGTTTTTTTCTCTCAGTGCACCCACCTTGACGCTTTTCTGTTTAGCCCTATGGTTGACTGGTAGAGAATGCCTATAATGGCATTAAGTCCGCCTGTGGTACACTTTTTATGTGCAATAAAGTTTAAAATAAATAAATAAATAATAAAAGGTACAACATTGTCGTTTGTCAAAAAGGACTTCTTTTAATATACATTTTTATGCAAAAGAGTGCCGAAATTCAGATCGCGCTTCGCGAGTGCTTACATACAGGGCCGGGCGCCCCTCGTCGTCTTACATGCAGGGCTCCTGCGGCGTCCCTCACACTTATTCAGCGCGCTTCGCGCGCTCTTACATGCAGGGCGCCTGCGGCGTTCTTCACAGTTATTTAGCGCCCTTCGCGCGCTCATACACTCACATTTAAAGGTCGGGCAGAGCTCGACATTCATCGCGCTTGGCGCGCTCTTACATGCAGGGCGCCTGCGGCGTCCCGCACAGTTATTCAGCGCCCTTCGCGCGCTCTTACATACAGGGCGCCTGCGGTGCCTCTCACACTTGAAGGTCAGGCCAAGCCCGATATTCAGCGATGCGCGCTTTTACATGCAGGGCGCCCTTAAAGATCGGGCAAAGCCCGACATCCAGCGAAACCTCCACACTTAAAGATCGGGCGAAACCCGACATTCAGCGTGCTTCGCGCGCTCTTACATTGCGATAGGCAGAGACTCATATTGGCACGTCTGTGCATATTGAGTGACCAGCACATTGAATGTAGATCTTGTGCAAACCCAACCCAACTCCAAATAATTAAATTGAAATGAAAGACTTTTCTTTTTCACTCGATCACTTTAGTGACGTAGGACTGATGTAACCCGGAGGCTCGCGGGCCGCCGGTTACCGACCCCTGGACGGTATGGACGCCTGCAACACCGGAGATTTACACGCGCGTTGCCGACCCTAACACTCCTCTCCCTCATTGAGCTCTGACAACCTTACTTACCGGCAGGAACACAACACTATGAGTAGGGTCTGGTGTTATTTGGCTGCGGTTTTCTGTAAGGTGGAGGTATTTCCCCAGTTGGGCTCTGCTCTAGATCTGGAATGACATCCGCTGTCCTGTGCCCTACCACACAAAGCGAGATGTCATTCACAGTGCCCATACCTCTCTTAAATGAATTGGAACAAATATAAATTGAAAAAATTTGGAAAAGTAAAAAGCACTAGTTCGCGAAAACCAACTTTCCGCACGCTAAACAGCCACGAAAAGTAGCACTTTTTGAGCAACTGTATTAAAAAATAGTTTTATAAAAGCATTTGTAAGTCGTAATTGAATCTAGTTTTATGCAAGCTTATAAACTCTCTTAATGATACTATTTATTCCAATAACATACTTGCCGCATGCTATTATAAACGTAATGGTTTTATAAGAGCTATGTTGTCAAAGAAACACTTATTGATTCGTTGGCAAAGTTATTATAAGTCATGATAACAACATGGCGAGTGAATGCAGTGACTATGGGACATTATAGAACCGAGTTTGCCAATAGTGGTATTGTAAAACACTTCGAAATGCTAGCCTAAAATGGCTACTGAAAATGACTAATGGGGAATATTTTGTTATTTTAAAATAATGAATACGAATGTATAATTGCTTATATTAAGAGGCGCTTTAAAATTTTAACCAGAAACTTGGTATGTTGCATGAAAAATACGAGTTTCCTGTATGTTTTTGATTAACAACATGAAATAACGAACACTGATAAATTATAATATAACTTACCTTATTAATGTCCAAAATATTATTAAGTATTTTAATAAAGTTTTTACTATTACACGAAGAACTGAATGATCGGCTGAACGAAATGAACGAGTAAGAACTTGCAGAAGAATTGTGAAGTGCATAACAATCTAGTTTAGTTTTATAAGACTAATAATAGATTTCGTAGGAGTGTACGGTTTTACAAAATGCCGCTACACGGCTGTTACAGTCGTGAGTTGAATTCCGTGAGGGTAAAACTGAATACACTAATAAAGTGGGCCCTTTTCCGGGCTTGTAAGCGCTTATAAGTTCGCTATAAGTCTATTGAAAATTGGTCTTAGGATAATTATAAAACCGCTTTTTGCTCGTTGGGCTGTACCAGCGGATATCATTCCATAAAACATGCACAAATATTCAACTTAAAACGGTTATAACCTACCATAACTACTATACCTATTACTGAGGCTATGAAAATAATTTTAACACAGGACCAGACCGGTGGACAGATGGTACCAATCGTACTAATGAAACAATTTCCAACTGGGATCATTTACCTGCCTTGGGTGCTTGCCAAGTATGGCTTCAGGTATCGCGTTGACCAGCACTTGATTATCACTAGCGATGGACCACTGAAGGCCCAGCCTTTCGAACTTGTCCCGGTAATTGTGCAAAAAAAGTATTTCGTCCCTGCACAGCTTTAACGAAAAGCCGTCTACTGAAATGCTTTTCCATTGATCTTGGGATATATAATCTGCACGTGCACATGCAAAGGAAACAGGTGTGACTTTAGCAACTTGTCAACTATATCGATTTACATATAGGAAGCTATGTATTTTTACTTTGTGATCAAGATACTATTCCCAAAACGAAAATGTATCTTTTAAGCAATTGCAATACGAAATACGAGAAGTTCTTTAGTACCTAGCCGAAGTCAGCTCTAGCTACAGTCTATTGATATGCACTAAGGCTAAGGAGGCAAGGATACAATACAAAACCATAGTTTCTAGATGATCCGACTGATTGATGATCAAGTCCTTTAAACACAACTACTTTGCAATCAAAAGTTGTTCACATCTGTTATAATACTAATCCTTCTAACAGAAGACGGATAACCTATCCGTAGGTTTTTATTTACTGACCTGTCATGTTTTGCTCCAGTCTTATTCTTTCATGCACTGCATGCTGGTCGAATAGGACCAAAAAACTATGTGCATCATTAGAATTGCCATTCAAAATTGTAACAATAAACTTTCTATCAACTTGACCCAGAACCTAAAAATAATATCTATAAATAGAAATACGAGTGTATTATATTTAGCAAAAAAAAGTAGAAAAGTAATACCTTAGCGTTTTGTAAAGATTCTGCATTAAATGTAAGGCAAGCATTGTCTTTATGCAATTTGATATCTACTCTTTGAATATCTCTTGTAGCAGCTTTTCTTAAGTTTTGAATTTTTGGTTCAAAGATTTCTGAATGTATCTGAACATTTCTTGCAAAATTATTATAAACTGTCTAAAACAACAATAATATTATAACGAAAGTTAATATAAATTGGAATAAATTGTAGAATATAAAACTAAAAAATAAACAATCAAAGAAACTTACTGTTTTGAAATAATCTGCATTTAATTCATAGTTATAAACATTTTTCAAGTTGCAAAGCTCTAATATCGGTGACATTCCTAAAACATGTTAAACATATGTGTTGAAGTCATCTATTGTATATCAATTCATATGCAAAAATATATAATATATGGTCACCTTTGGGAATGTATCGGCGTCTGTTCTTCAAATTAAAGTTATTAGGCTCATAGTTTACATCATCAAGCTCACGAGTGATATTATTGTTCGAAATAATATTTAAACATTCATCAATACTATCTTCATTTATAGTGAAATTGCGTCTTAATTCTTTTTCGGATTCGAACATCTCTCCTGTTTGAATTTCAGTATTACCTCCAATAATAGCATTGGTAGAATGGAACATAAAAGTATTTTCTATAATTTCTTCATGGTTTTGTGTATCATCATAGGTGCCTATAACAGCCTCACACATTCTGATTGGCTCAATTGGTTCAATAAGACGTGTTCCAGTGTTAACTAACTGGGAATTAGAAATAAATACAACGTTGTGGTCAAATCTTTCATCATTAGCGGCAGTATCATGTGTATTTATAATGGGAGATAAGGGAGAAAGATTAGTTGTCCCATAGGTACACGTTTGAGATAGAAGTTTTTTAACGCTAGTACTCCTAGTAGTGTTTATGTGTGCAATAGTATAAGTACTCCCAATACTAATTTTATCATTATTATTGACTGTTGTAACATGTGATGCGTTTAATGCTGATTCATGTGCTTGACATATTTGTGAATCAGATTTAGTGAAGTGTATAGAATATGATGTTTTCGGCGTTCGTTCCTCATCTGCGAGTTCTAGATTGGTTACTTTTTTGTTATGTATTAGCTCTTTTGTTACTTTTTGTTTCTTAACCACTTTTTTCTCAGTAATTGGTGATGCCAAATTATCTCGTGATGTTTTGCTAATAAATTGATTCTTTGTATTTTTTTCGAGTAAGTCACATTGCGGTTGTTGTATATGTGTATCTTTCAGGTAGCCATGGCTTTCATATGTTGGCCCCGGAATATCTGAGTGTGTTTCAATAAAGTGAAAATACTTTGTCTGCGGCTGAACTATCTTAGCGCGGTTTAAATTAGCTTCAACATTCTCATGATTAATTATATTCGTAATAGGGCGCATAAGGTCATTAGACCTCTTAATATCCTTAACGATTGTATTCTCATTATTTTTTGCAATATTTCGTTGCGCTAAAGGTACATATTCGTGGAATATTATTTCATTTATTTTTTTGCGCACAGAGATACTTCTGTTATTTTTAATAATATTGCTATAATGTACTGTTTCAAGGGTAAATATTTTGCATCGTCTTCTTTTCTTAACTTTGAGCAAGTTATCAATCCGTTTTGCTAAGCGATTACACCTAATTTTTACTTCATCAGTTTCTTTTTCAAATTTGGATAAAACCGAGTCTCTACGGTTATATACTTTTCCTGGAATCATTTTTGTTGGGACCGAATGGGCTTCTTTGATTTGTTTTGGTAGATGGTTTACATTTGCAATTTTTTTCTTTGTTAAGGGCTTACTCGTTGGTTCTAAAAAGCACTCACCTGATTCGTTATTGATATGGTTATTTGATTTCTTTGGGATGTTTTTTGTTCCATTTGGCCGTTTTTCGTCCTTACGGTATTTTTGTTGGTGGATTGAATTTCCTTTGTTTTTATTTGTCATGGGTTTGCTCCTTGACAACAGGCAGGGTGTAACAGCTTCATTATTAATGAAGTGTTTATTTGTAGGTGTGCATAAATCATTTGTTTCGCATATATTTTTTTGGTCCTTAGCATCTTTAAACTTTAATTTGCCTTTGGTCAGAGGATGACGCTCTTTCTTAACTTTCCGTTTCATTACTTTACCTGTAAGTGTAAATCATAGTATTTTAACTACCGCTAAACCTAATGCTTGATTAGAAATTTAAAACTAGCCAGGTACCTATTCTTTAACTTTACATTCTTTATAACAATGTTAATTACCTTTTACACCATTGTGTAAATTAGATCCATTCATTTTCTTCCGCTGAGAGCCTAATATTCGTTGCAAAATTTTCTTGATTTTATTCCTTGTATCCATTTCATGTGCCTTTTTATTTTGTAGTGTATTAATTGGTTCTTTATTAGTTGCTGTCACTTTCACAAAAGTAAAATCACCCATGTAAAATTTTACGAGTTTATCTAACAGTTTTTTTATGTAAACCACATTTTTGAATTCTAGACTTGATTGTTTATAATTAGATATAACGTCATAATCATCTTTTGGACATCTGATAAATATAAAATAGTCTGGAAGCTTATTTTTGGTAAAAGGTTTTTCATCTTCATTGTTGTAACTCTGGGAATTCAATTATTGTTTTGTTAAAACGGCTATTACCTTCGTACACTGCTATGATTGGCTGACTAGAAAGGTTAAATCTATCTTAAGAAGCTAAAAAATCTACCAAGGTATTAGTATTACACAAAAAAAAATATGTTAAAGAAAGCATGAGCATAATAAATCAATCCTATAATAGGCATGATGACAGATTTTGAAAAACTGTCCTATAATGTTGAGAAACATAAATTATTTACTATGAATAACATATTTCTGCATTTAATAAAGGTTTAGTAAGAAAAAACTACATTTTAATTTTTAGATTTTAAATTCGCTCCAAAACGCTTGTAAGTGTCATGGCGTCCCTAGTGACGTCAAGGTCATATAAACAGAACGTATTTTGTAATTTTATTTTAACAAAACATTTACCAATCTCACCAAATATAAAAATATAAATGCGTTTTTCGTATTCTACGACTAAAGTTTCATTAAATAAATATAATATTTTAGTGATTTTTAATTACTGTCATCATGCCTATTACCTTAATTTTAATGTTTCTTCGTATATGAGCACTTTTCGATAGGTTTTCAGTAATTATTCTATGCAAATTTGAGTTGTCAATGATCCTTCCGTTTACATATATCCATTGATAACCTTTTGCTTCTTCAATATTGATTTGCATAAACCCAGTAACTTTGTACTCATTCTTCTCTACTTGAAATTCTTGCAGATTGTTCGTACAAATGTTTAAAACTGATGCAAAAGTCTTGACAATATCTCTGTTCTTGGGAATTTGTACAACAATTTCACTCAAAGAGTTATCTATTAAGCTAATAGAAGTATTACAATGTATTAGAGCTATCTGTTCTAAAAAAGTTTTAATGCTTTGAAGTTCTTGCAATGCTTTCACTGTTTTTTTCTGAATAGTAAGATTGTAAAGAAATCCCTTTATTTCTACCTGTAATTAATAAAGCTTAAGTTATTAGTAAACTAAAATGGGTTTATAATAGGTACCATAATTTATGTGTATACACACTTACTGTAGTTCCCACTGAAGGTCTTTCAGTCACGATAGTGCAAGCTTTTTCTTTACCATTACAAAAATGCTTCATCCAAGTTTCTGAATTATTCAAATGTTTTGAAGTTATTTTAACACTTTGTGTAATTTCTATTAGATTTGCCAGTGATTGCCCATATCGACCATACATTTGAACAGATTCAGATGCATTAGGTTTTTCATATTTACTTGTAGTATATCTTTCTCCAAGTATCTTAAAATCATCTTTTGCCACTCCATGTCCATTATCAACCACTTGTATGTAATTTTCTTTAATATCAACTCTTATAGCAATGGATGATGATCTAGCATCAAGTGCATTATATACCTAGGTAACAGTTGTAACAAATATATGCAATTAGACCCACGTAAATATATTATATATCGTCGGCCTAAATCGCATACCTCGTAACTCCATTTTTTTTGAAAATCATGTTTTGACACTTTTAGATAGTACTATTCTGAACGCATCTAACGGCAAAACTCTTAAATACCAAAAATAAACCGTTTACGTTTAAAAAGCAAAATAGAAAACCTCGCAACTCCCGACTCAACTCGCATTTTTGTAAAAGAAATACCTCGTATCTCCCCCCGCCGCCACTCCCATCAGTACAGTTTGCGATGGCGTTGTGACTGCTCGTCTGTTTTGCGTAAATATTTAGGAAGAAAACGGGTGCTGAATAACAGGTATGTGTATAAGGTTCTACGATTTTACTGATTGTTTATTCTTGATAGATATTTATCATATTTAAACACATTAGACTATTGAAAATGTCCTTTGGTTGCGTGCCATGGACATAAGAGGTTTGCTTCGCCTGGATCTTTACTCATGAAGATTAGTTACGTGGTTTTCTGCTGGTCACTAGTTTCAAGAGCTTGCCTCTGGAGGCACCTTGTGGACACAAAAAAATCGCTTTTCAAGCCACGAAATCGAAATCGGCTCATCGTGATGAGAACCGCTCATCATAAACCAGAAGCTTTGCCGCATAAAATGTGTGTGGATCAATTTGGCTCTAGAATCCTCATTTCGGGATCTGACTGAGATGCGTGCGAAGCGTAGGCTATAGAAGGTTTTGATTTCAGAGAGAATCCCCGACCGGGAGGATACAACAGCCCCATCAGTTGTGGTCAGCTTCGTCAGGTGGCTTCTTCCAAGGGACTGGACAAAAACTTTTGACCCCCGATTGCTTGCTCAATGAAGCGTGTAATGGAGCACCGGAAGTCACGTCGTACTAGTTGCCGATCTTCTTGTTTAGAGCCCGTCGCTGTGAAGACTTCTTCCACCTTCCCTCCCTTCCTTCTTCTTCTGCAACTTGGCAGGTGGGTCTTTTCCATCGTTCCATTATGAGCCTGAGGGTTTCCCCTGAAAGCTTCGACCTCCCGGCTTTACGCTGTACTTCGCAAGATCTCATACCTTCTTTCCTGAGGATTCCAACCACATTTTTGACGGTCTGGTTTATGTCAACGGCATTTGTGCTTTCCACGGCAGCGAATCGGTTCTCCAGGTTCGACTGAAATGCTTTAGATCCTACCATGGTTTGGAGTAGCCTAGGTCAGAAGGCGGAGTCTGGACTTATCAAACGGACACGTTCGAGCTTATGGTTGTATTCAGAGAGCCTCTAACAAGTCGGTGATCACTACCGGTGTTGAACCTGTTGATCACTGAGACGTCTCTGAATATTATATGCTTTTTGTGATCTCATTTTTTGTCATAGTATCTGGGCTCCATCACGTCCACTTCCATGTTCCTTTGGGGCTATTTCTTGAATAAATAAATAAATATTATAGGACAATCTTACACAGATTGACAAAGTCCCACGGTAAGCCCAAGGAGGCTTGTGTTATGGGTACTCAGACAACGATATATATAATATATAAATACTTAAATACATAGAAAACACCCATGACTCAGGAACAAATTTAATATCTATTCTGTGCTCATCACACAAATAAATGCCCTAGAATGGTTGAAGAACGAATTCATCAAGAAAAGCCCCTCTCTCGTGGAAGTTGACAAGCATTAAATTTGCCCCCTATGATTCTGGCTACCCAAACCATGGGATCCTACTACCGACTCGCTGCAATTCTGTACTCCCACTTTATCCTCTATTTTTACGGATTTTTATAGCAAAACTCTTAACTCCCGATTAGCTTTCTAGAAATTTTGAAGAAAAACTTGTAACTTAAAATTTTCCAGGTTCAGGTGATTTAAAAAAAATAGGTTTTAACAATCTGATGGCTAAATTTAATTTAACATTATCTAAAAAAAAAAACTAAGTAAGTCTTCATGCAAAATTTTTGGTAATGAAGTTTTTTGTGCCTCCTGTAAAATTTGGTCAAATTGAGTTACGAGGTTTGCGATTTAGGCCGACGATATGTATCTTACAATTATTGAATGTACAATTACAATCATTACAGGTCTTTTTTTCTATGAATAAAATAATCTTTACTAAGAATAAAAGATACATACCAATTCTTCCACAGCTGTTTTAAAACTTCTTATCTGAGTAGAAGCGTGGAACTTTGATTGAAGATCTAAAGGTAGTTTTTTTAAAGTCATTTGAACTTATAATAATTAATAATATACTATAATGTCTGTGGTGATAACACAAATAAATAAAATTATACTTCAATTGTTTTCATTTCTATATACGGTATACGGTTTCGATAGATAGATAGATAGATTTTTTTATTTTTATTTAATGGCATCGCGCTCCTGGCGCATGCAGCCAACCAAACGAGTAAAACGGGGAAACGGAATGAGGGCTAACGCGTATGAATTCGCCGCTATGGGCGCTAGTGTAGATGGTGGTATGGATGGTAAAGAAAGGATGCCCATCTCTTATGGCAGAATTGTTGCAAAAGTGACCGCTTTCAGCTTTAAATAATAGTTCCTAATCTCTCCGGTGGCGCTAGTTAGGCTCTGGCACATGAGTATAACATGAACCATATAAGGCAAAAAATAACCCGACCAAATTACGTAGGTTGTTTTTAGTAGTATTTCGGTGTATGGTGGCGCCGCCTAATTACTGTTTTTTGATGGACACTTTTCATACAAAGAGATTTGGCTCCTTTATATAGTCTCCATGGATGGTGGTCTTTTCCATACATACTTCCATATTTCCATAGTTCGAAATGTCAAATTACGGTATAACTTCATGGTCAAATGTCACTTGTCACTTCAACTTGTTCAGGCTTTTGGACCACCATCAACAGAAGGGCCAGCTGGTGAGCAAAAAAACGATAGCCCTCATTAAAGGATTACAACGGTTAAGACGGAATTTTGGATGGATCTATAGGTATAGCTCGCTCCAGACTTCGCGGCGCGAAGCCGCGAACGCGAGTGTGGAGTCGATTTCACTGATTAGCGACCTAGGCTCCACACTCACGTTTGTGCCTTCGTGCCGCAATTTGCGCACGAGTGTGGAGGGAGCTTATTAATATGACTCGAAAGCCTAAGTACAAGTTCTTTAAGCCACATTTGTACACATTTGGCCAACGTTAAGGGCTCTACAGGTTACACAACTTAAAGCCATAACTGACCACCGCACGGCACCGCCACCTTGGTCTGGTCAAAATATCTCTTTCTTGGTCTAACTTATCTAGCTGCGTCCTTAACGCACGTAAGGCGACCACCTTACACGCTATCGATACGTGCGCCACACCGCACCAAGGTTGCGGTGCGGTAGTCTGTTACTGTCAATGTCATGATGACATTATGCAAATATGCATGAATAATGTATGTATATTAGTATATTGAATATCGCATGTTGGGTGATGTTGGCCTGTTCATTGTTGGCAGTCGCCGGCTGAGGGAGAGGAGTGATAATTTTTCCCGTAACCTAAAATCACAAATTATTACACAAAATGGAATTAAACGAAAGGATTTTACATTACTTAGAGAAGGGTGATAAAGTGGACACTCTAAAGTTAGCTAGTGAGTTTGCTGAGGATCATCAGAAAGTAGTAGGTGCTGTAAAGAGTTTGGAAGCCTTAGAGATGGTGATTTCCGAGGCAGCTAAAAGTACAAAATGGGAGCTGACCGAGGAAGGGAATTTGGTCGCTGATAAAGGTAGCCATGAAGCAGTTTTATACAAAAGCGTGCCTGAAAATGGCATACCACAAGCTGAGTTAATGAAGGTATGTTGATAATGAAGTGGTCACTTAGTTCAAACATTGATAAGATTTTTTTGCACTGCACCTATTGAATACATCCATATTTTTACAAGCTTTTATTTAACTCGTCCTGTTAGTTGTTTTGTTAGTGTGGGTCCAATCTTGAAAGCTAAATTTGACCCACTTCCCGATTTCCGATTGAGCTGAGATTTTGCATACATATGTAAATCATATCAATATTATGATGACATGGAGCTGATCTGAGGATTGAGACAGGAGGTGGCCACTGTGATAAAACAACTCGAACTTATTGTGTTTGGGGTTATTAGAATTCTCTCGGTGAGTATTAGTTGCCGGAAGAAAAGTACAGTACTTAAGTGATAAAAGCTTGTACCATAAATATTTTTAATGTCTGTATTATTTGTGAATTAGGATGCTTTAGAATACTTTTTTGGGATTTGGGATAGATTACTTCAATGTAGAGACAATTAAATTGTAGTATTATGATATAACTGACAATATGTCGTATTTTTAGAAATATTTACCCTATTGCTGTTAGAAGGCGGAGATAGTGTTTATGAACAGTGTATACCTATTGCGGTTAGAAGGGGGAGAAAGTGTTTATGAACAGTGTATACCTATTGCGGTTAGAAGGGGGAGATAGTTTGTATGAATACTGTATACCTATTGCGGTTTATAGAAAGGGGGAGATAGTTTGTATGAATACTGTATACCTATTGTGGTTAGAAGGGGGAGATAGTTTGTATGAATACTGTATACCTATTGCGGTTTATAGAAGGGGGAGATAGTTTGTATGAACACTGTATACCTATTGCGGTTAGAAGGGGGAGATAGTTTGTATGAATACTGTATACCTATTGCGGTTTATAGAAGGGGGAGATAGTTGGTATGAATACTGTATACCTATTGCGGTTTATAGAAGGGGGAGATAGTTTGTATGAATACTGTATACCTATTGCAGTTTATAGAAGTGGGAGATAGTTTGTATGAATACTGTATACCTATTACGGTTTATAGAAGGGGGAGATAGTTTGTATGAATACTGTATACCTATTGCAGTTTATAGAAGTGGGAGATAGTTTGTATGAATACTGTATACCTATTACGGTTTATAGAAGGGGGAGATAGTTTGTATGAACACTGTATATACCTATTTTTAAAATGATGCTTAATGTGTGTACTTTTTATTTAAATACATAGATAAATTTGGAGTATTTTTGAGGTCTTTTATATTATATTTATTTACAGACATCACCAAATGCAAAAGTTGGCTTCAGCAAAGCCATGTCATCAGGCTGGATACTAATAGATAAATCTGGAGGTGCCCCGATTGTGAAACGTAAAGTTGATGCTATCACAGACATAGTGCAAGACCACCTGAATGAAGTGAAGAAAGGCCTAGACACACTGCCAGACAATGTTCGGAATGATTATAAGAAACGTAAACTGCTCCAGGAGATCACCATTAAAAGTTTCCTTCTCTCCAAAGGCCCACAGTTTGCCACAAGTATTAAAAAGTTAGAGACGGATTTAACTAGTGAAATGCTTTTGACTGGATCTTGGAAGACTTTGGATTTCAAGCCTTACAACTTTGATGCCCTTGGTAAGATATTTCTCTTCCTTATACTAGAAAATTATTTAAATAAACATATTTTTTGGGTAGGTTTGAATTGTAACAACACTAACAACTATCATAATTGTAGTATTAAAATTCATTATCTTAGAAATTATTTTTTTGTTTGCACCAAAGTTCACGTCTGTTTGTCATTTGGCACTAAGTCCGCCATTTGTATATTTTTCTCGTTTTAAATGGGCCTCGCGGAAAAGCCGCCGAAGCCGTAAAGTCGTGAGGTCCCATTTAAAAGGCCCTAATTCACTAGCTTTCCTGGGTGTCATGCTTCAAAACTTTTTTTTTTTTTTTTTTTTTATCTGGTTTTTATGGAGGCTTTGGACACTCTAGGTGAACATGTCAGCCTCATGGGTGCTATCATAGTTCCCTACTCAAGGGAGAGGTCAATAAAGTGGTAAACACTGATTGCTTGTATCACCGAATTAGGCGTGTCACCAAACAATGCTAGTTTACCCTACTTAAAATAAATTTAGGTTTGTTTCACATCACCAATTAGAACTATGATTGAAAAAAGTAGATACAAATTTTCAAGTCTTGTTTGCCAATGCCAATAGGGGCGACATGTTTAATTTATTTTGATAAAGAAAGAACATTTGAATTGCCATTTTCAGGTCAACCCCCAGAATGTGGCCACCTTCATCCCCTCCTCAAAGTGCGTTCAGAATTCCGTGAGATCTTCCTGGAGATGGGTTTCACAGAGATGCCAACAAACAAGTATGTGGAGAGTTCGTTCTGGAACTTCGACGCGCTGTACCAGCCGCAGCAGCATCCCGCGCGAGATGCGCATGACACCTTCTTCGTGTCTTCACCGGCGACCTGCACTCAGTTCCCTATGAAATACTTGGAAAAAGTTAAGAAGGTGCACAGTGAAGGAGGCTATGGGTCCCAGGTGGGTTTATTATGTTTTGCACCACATTATTGATTGCACCCACAGCCGTATCAATGTTTCTTTTTTTTTTTTTTTTTTCATAATTAATTTCAAAATTACTCGCCAAACTGCATATGCAGTTTTGTTGTATATCTTGAACAGATCCAAAGCCAGTAGCCTAAATACGTTATATATGGTCGCCCTTCACCGATACGTCTGATGGATGAAACTTATGTTTTATGAAAGAAAATATGTTCCTGAACATTAATAAATAGGGTTGCCTAAAGGAAAGAAAATAAAAATATCAAAAAATGTATATAAGTATATATACAATACAATACAATATGGATATAAATGATTTTTTATTTTTATTTTTTTAGAACGCTATATGAATGATCCAGGTTCTTTCACTGATATGTGTTAAAATTATTAAATATCAAACGGTGTCGTCAACGCCATCTAGCCGAGCATAGGCCAAAGGTGTGGCACCATCTATTCAAGAATGTCTTTTTCTTGATTTTCGAGGCACGTTTTTTCCTTAGGCCAGGATTACACTTATAAGTTTTACTTACGTAAGTAGGGACAAAACTATTTGCTAGAATGAGATTACGATATTCATATCTCATTCTGTACTACAGTATCTGTAGTATAGCTGTGTCGCTACTTACGTAAGTAAAACTTACAAGTGTAATTACGTAAGTAGGGACAAAACTATTTGCTAGAATGAGATTACGATATTCATATATGTCAACGATGCTGAACTCATGTGCGGCGGGTGGAGTGTGTTGCGCCGGGACCGCGCCACGGGCGCGCGTGGCGGCGGCGTGCTCCTCGCTGCGCGACCAGGAGTCCTTCTCCAGCGATGTCGAGACTTCGAAACCCCAAGCGGAGAGGATTTATGGGCTTCGTGTGTTATTGACCAAGTTACATTCTATTTGTGCGCGGTGTACATTCCTCCTAACGCAAACGATGAAACTTATTTGAGATGGTTCCAGAAAGTAGAGTCAGTGGTTGAGACATTAAAGTCTGTAGTGCTGGTAGTCGGTGACTTAAACTTGAATCCGGCATATACATCCCAAAATGTCTTAACTTACTATTGTTATTTTTTAGCGGTATGCGGTTTAAAAGAGACCAATGAGGTGATGAATGCATATGGCGGCAAGTTAGATGTTGTGCTGGTGTCGGAGACCATCTCGAGTACCGTGAGTGAGTTGTCGGGAGGTGGTCTGGTTCCGAGATCTGACGCGTATCACCCTCCTTTGGAGATTTCAATTCCAACAAACAGTTTGACGCGCCGTCCCTCGACTGAAAGATTAGCTCCGAGTAATGTAGAAATGGAGCGGGACTGGAACTTCGCTAAAGGTAATTACAAGCTCATATACAAATTAGTCTCGGAGGTGAACTGGCAGGAAGTTCTCAGTGCTGGGAATGTCGACGGTGCTGTAAATAGCTTTTACCAAATATTGTACGGAATCTTTGACACTTGCGTTCCTAAACGAAGTTGTCCGAGAAAGCCTAGTAGACGATATCCTGTTTGGTTCACCGCAGACCTCATTAATGACCTGAGGCTAAAAAGTGACCTGCACCGAGAATGGAAACGCACGAATAACAAAGAGTCTTATAACGTGTTCGCAAAATTGAGGTCTGAGTTGAAAGGACGAATAGCCTCAGCCTACGACGACTACATCGGTAGAATTCAGACCAAGGTAAAGGATAATCCGAGGGCGTTTTGGCAGCACTTGGACAGCCTGAAGTCGACGGGAGGGTTCGCTAGTAGTGTGAAGTTAGATGGAAAGCTGTTTACTGGAGCTGAGGTAGCTGATGCGTTTGCGAGCTATTTCTCTGGGGTATTTTTGCCTGACACCCCGCTTCTGGATCCTAACGTACGGGGAACTGAGTATGTTAACCGTAGTGCCAACAACATCCATATAGATGCAGTATCGATGGAACAGGTTGTATCTGGGATAAAGCGTCTTAAATCCAAGTGTGCGGTGGGCCCGGACAACTTGCCAGCGTACGTTGTAAAGGGATGTATGGATTACCTTAAAGTCCCTTTACACTTCATCTTTAATTTGGCACTTTGTACTGGGTCATACCCTCTTCGCTGGAAACTCTCGAGGGTGAGACCTATACCAAAGGCAAATGACGCCACAATCGTGGAAAACTATAGGCCCATTGCCGTCCTTTCCACTCTGGCCAAGCTCTTTGAGTCAATAGTCCACCGAACTCTATGCGCACAGGTAAAGCCATTTTTATGTGACGCACAACATGGATTCAGACATAGTCGCTCGGTTAACACCAACCTATTAATTTTGGCTGAGAGCATATCTGAGCACCTGGATAGAGGTATCCAAGTCGATGTCCTTTATTTTGATTTCAGTAAGGCTTTCGATCGCGTGGATAACGATGTGTTGTTGGCGAAACTGGATCGGATTGGCTTTTCTCCCGCATTGTTGTCATTCTTCGCTAGTTATCTACGCGATCGGCAGCAGTATGTCAAGCATGGATGCTTCGTCTCGGCCCCTTATCATACCCGGTCTGGGGTCAGTCAAGGCTCCATATTAGGTCCTTTCTTATTTGGGATCATGATAAACGACCTCAGATCAGTCCTTCAATCGACTCAGTGTCTCCTATATGCAGATGACCTTAAGTTGGTATATGGAGTGGAGCAGAGTACTGACTGTGAGTCGTTACAAAGGGACATCGACTCGGTTTTTCTCTGGAGCACCGAAAACAAGTTGCTGTTCAACCCGGCTAAATGTTGCGTCTGCACTTTCAGCCGTGCTCATATGCCGTTGCATGCACAATATGTGCTGGGGTCCGAGCCTATAAACCGCGTGTGCTCTATTAAAGATCTGGGTGTGGTCTTCGATACGCGGCTTACTTTCCACGAGCATATCTCGACGCTTGCTAGCGACTGCTTTCGAAGACTGGGCTTCGTTGTACGCAACCTTCGTCAATTTAACGATCCTGTTGCGATCAGGCTTGTCTATAATGCGCTAGTAAGAAGCAAGCTTGAGACATCATCGATCGTTTGGCATCCCTACGAATCTACCTACAGTTTGCTTCTTGAAAAGGTACAAAAAGCCTTTTTAAGGGTTTTATACAAGAAAATGTTTGGCTATTACCCGTTTCTCTATCCGACGAAGTATCTTCTTGGGGCCTTAGGTTACAACTCTTTGGAGGTGAGACGTAACCTTAGCTTATTGACGTTTGCGTGTCGGACCCTGCGCGGTGATTCAGACTGCCCAGAACTGGTGAGTCGACTCGTGCGGTACATCCCCAGGATAGCCCTCAGACCGCGGCGACGCGATCTGTTGGCTTTGCCGGAGAGACGCACCGTGTCGCGCCTCAACTCTCCGCTGCTCCGTGCCCTCACACAGTTGAATGCTCTCTTGGCATCAGCACCCGAGTGCGACCTGTTTGCGTGGCGATGGGCGTCTGTGAGAAATGAATGCCTGAGATTCTGTGAGGTGATGGATGCGAGGCCTACATCCGTGAAAGTTTAATTAGTAATAGTTATTTGTAATTGTGTTATTTGTAAATATTTGTTTGTACCTGATTGTTATTTTTAATAACCTGTTTGTTTAATGTTAATTTTAAGTTTCATGGCGCATTGGATTTCTGTAAAGTCATGTAACATATTTTCAAATAAAAATAAAATAAAATAAAATATCTCATTCTGTAGTATAGCTGTGTCCCTACTTACGTAAGTAAAACTTACAAGTGTAATCCTGGCCTTAGACTTTATTCATGTTATACGGAGTTACATATGGCTTTGCTGCTTGCTGGCCTACGAAATAATGATAGCTTTCTATGCATATAACATTCAAAAAATTATCAATAACTCTTAAATCTTATAAGGAGGTCATGCCTCCTACCTAGGGAATGCAGTACCGGCCCCGGTACCAAGAATTTCATTTCCCGATTCTGGGTATGGCTGGAACCAGGATTCCCGGTTCTCAAGGCGTCTTATGATTATTTTTAAGAAATTGTTTGTGTTAGCGTACAATACGTCTTTAGGAATGACTTATTTTCTTATAAATAATTTATATAATTTATCAATAAACAGTTTTATTAGCGCTCCAACCTATTTTACGAAATTAACCGGCACACGGCCCTCTACATTTTGAGACTTTGCCTATGCTCGCCGAAATTTATGTACATCCAGTAGAACGTAGTTATTATATGCTCTTTGTGTACATCCTCCGCCAAGCGTGTGTCACTCCGCGTCGGCGCGGCTGTCACCAGATCTGGTGTCGCATACAAATATTTCTAAAGCAAGTAAACACTGCATCGCAGCTGGTTGCAGGAAAAATTACAGAAATGCTGACTACACATAAGTATATATAATATGTCCAATCGGCAACGTTTAATCCCGTTTGCTATAGGGGTTACCTAAACAGGGGTTTTGTTTTACAATGAGCCCTCTGTACGTAGAACTATTATTTATTCTGTGCCTCCGCTACGCCCCTTTGGAAATGCCCCATAATCGCTACAAATATTGACCAAATTTTAAGGGATTGATTGCACGCGCTTTTATCGCGAAACCTTAATTGGCTCTACACTAGAGCCTTGTGAAAGGTGTACGAGCCACACAGCCGTAGTTAGTCGATGCACTAAGCACTATGACGGCACGGCAAAACTCAACCTGACAACGGAATATTTTTATATAAAACCAACTTCCTAGAAGAACAATATTCGGATATCCTACTTATGAAAAAGTTGTTTAAAAATATAGCTGAAGTCACCCGGGTAAAAATGTTTAAATAAGGTAGACACCTAATTCATCTTAATAGGTGTAGTTTAGTAGCTTTAATGCTTCATTGGGACATACGACACAAACATACATAGATTACTAAAATCATGGTCCTTTATATTTAACCGTCATAAAAGTACTGAACGATGTTTCAGATAATAAATATAAATTGAAAATTGGGTGAATTTTTACAATTTACCATTATCCGTAATATCGATTGGAATGCCTAATACTTTACTAGGGTATGTTATCGGGTTATTTGGGTTCCTCGTTTGATAGCAACATTATTAAATGTTATTTAATGTCCCGAACTAAAGTACTAAAATATTACTACTATTAAAATGGTGATGACAACCGGGAAGTACCGGTACCGGGTCTTCAGTACCGGTTCTTTCGACGCTATAAAATTCCCGGGAATATGAGAACTGGGACTTCCCGAGAGCATGCCCTACTCCTACCTCCCTCTACTGTTCATGTACGCTCCCTTGCACGTTCTAAAGACTCTACCTTGCGGACAAAGTTGGAAACTCAAACGTGACATTTAGACTTCGTACCAAAAAACAGGGAGCTCCTGGTCTGCTCCTTCTATATTTAGGCCACGCTTCCTATTATTTAGGCCTTGTCTCATGTCATTTGTTTGTTTCACTAGGGCTACCGTTACGACTGGAAGATAGAGGAGGCACAGAAGAACTTACTGCGAACCCATACTACCGCCGTAAGCGCGCGTATGCTGTACCATCTAGCACAGCAAAAGGAGTTCACTCCACAGAAGTACTTCAGTATTGATAAGGTAAGGTAAATTATCAAATGAAAGTACGTGTACTCTTTAATGTTTTCTGAAAGTTTTTTTTAAATTAATTGCAATGCGTTCAGGTGTTCCGCAACGAGACTCTGGACGCGACACACTTAGCGGAGTTCCACCAGGTGGAGGGCGTGATCGCAGCGCGCGGCCTCGGGCTGGCTGACCTAATCGCTGTGCTGGACGCCTTCTTCCAGCGCCTCGGCTTCAACCGTCTACAGTTCAAACCTGCTTACAACCCCTACACAGAGCCCAGCATGGAGATCTTTGCGTTCCATGAGGGTAAGTCATCGTTACCTACACAAGGTCGCGATGGTGGCCTACTACGGACTAGCATTGTATGGTTGCATCGCGCGACCTTGGACTTATCCCCCTTTGGACACTTTTCAGCGTCTTGGCTTCTAATTCCTGTAGTTCCAAGTTTGCATTCTGCACATAGTCTCTACCAAACACAGCATTTTTCCATACATTACATATAAAATATTGTTCTGGTGGCTCAGCTTCAGCAATATTACCTAAACAAAAAACGCATTGTTCGGACATGGGTAAGCCGCTGGCTAATCCATAGTTAGATAAAGTCTGAATGGATCTCACTTTAAGAATATGATTAACGATTTCTAAAATCATCAAAAATAATTCCAGGTCTTGGCAAATGGATTGAAATCGGCAATTCCGGCGTTTTCCGGCCCGAGATGCTTCTGCCCATGGGTCTGCCCGAGGACGTGAATGTGATCGCGTGGGGACTGTCGCTGGAGCGGCCCACCATGATCAAGTACGGGCTCAACAACATCCGCGATTTGGTCGGGCCACGCGTCGACCTGCAGATGGTCCACACCAACCCTATGTGCAGGCTTAATAAGTGAATTGTTTAATTGATTAATTAAATTATTTAAATTAAAAAACTTGTTTCTTTTTCTCATATACCAGCAGAGCAAAGATGGTAAGCAAAGCAGACGTTATAATGTACCTATTCCTTATTACCCATAAATTAATTTTGGCGAATCATCTATGAATGGCATATACGTTTTGTATAGGTGTATTTTTCCAAGGGTTTATTTGGCTTACTAACTTATGTCAACTAATAATTCGCCCAAATGAAACTATGTGTAATAATTATGAATATATATTATGGTAAACCATGTGTGGTGTAAACATTCTGCGATATGTTGGTTGGGATTTGGGAAATTATATTGGGCGAAAAAAATTCTCGTGCTCCCATAGGTAGGTACAATATGTACAGAGCAGAGTTATTGACTGTGCGATTAATAAATAACTTTTTGGTATACACAAAACTATCAAACTAGAAACCTTCTAGCGAACTGTGTACTTATTTTTAGTGTCCAAAACTGTGGTCTGTGTCTGCCCCTTACTCTGACTGAGGTCTGAGCTGAGCTATGCCCATGCTCCATGCTTTCATATAGATATAACTTTTTGCTTTGTCCTACCCAGCCTACTACACGGTGGTTCGGCTTGTATGAAGAAAGTATCATAAAACAAATTCTCCGAAAGTATCAGATACGCTCAAAATATAAATATATTCGTGTTTTTTTGTTTCAAGGTCTAATAAAAAAAACCGTAATAAAAAGTTTAACTTTGTATATTTTACCCTTAAAAAAATCTAACTGATAACAAAAAAAGTATTCGAAATACATACAATTTTAAAGCCCTACAAAAATACAATTAAAAAAATATATTACAACGTATTCTTCAATAATATAATAAAACCAATATTTAATATCATAATACCTACAATGTAAAAAATCTATATTTAAAATTAAAATTTATATATTTACAAAGATGTTAATATCGTACAAATAGGGGATATTACTGCAATGTTCTGCCACCCGAGTGCAGCACTAGCCTTTTTAGTAAACCATAGAGTATCTTATACATAGGTACTGTACCTTTAACAGGCTTCTACACTATTTAACCACTCATTATATTTAGCAATAACTGTTACCTTAGTTTTACTCTCTTTCTTCCAAAATGTTGATAAACTTCTACTTAAAGTATTAAGACTACGTAGATTGTTAACATTAACGTTTTCAGCCTCTTCTGGTAGCTGTTGCACAAGTATTTGAAAATATTGCGTGCCCTGTCAATATATGAACCATCGTTAGCGCACCACAATTCAAATATGTGCATCCTCAAAAACGTGCAGTGAAAAAAAGTACCAGAAGAGAAACAAAAATCGTTAGAAAGTATAATTCAAGATTGGTAAAAGCACAACTTTTCGTAGCGGGTGCTACGAAATTCGTAGAGGGTTTATAGCAAGCTTATAGCCTTTTGTAGGGCACGACCGGTCGAACAAAATACAATGATCCCATAACTACGCTTTATGGGAAATACGACGTATATAAAGTTATTGGCCCCATGTAGCCCCGTCCGTACTTTTAAAAGCTACCGTGAATACTCGTTGTAGTAAATAACTTGGTAACATTAAGAGGTCACGTTGACCCCAATTACATAATTTAAAACATATAAATAGTCCAGGTGGTATGGCTTTTAGTTGATAATTTGCCGTAGATAATCTTTAAGAAAGAAAAAGCATTTATTAGCACAACATAAAACTAAACTTTACGCTAGTCACTATGGATTTCCGAGACATATGACCTACTACGGGACCACTGTAATTATTATAATTATGTATAGAATAGATAGACCAGAAAGATAATCTAGTTGGCTAAATATTGTCTGATCTGAATGGTACCTAGAATTCTTACATTCACGTAGGTGTAAACTCTGACTATTAATATTATGCCATTAAAGTCTATTTTAATTTCTGTAAATCTTGTTACCTTATGATAAGCTATGGAATGTCATATACATTGACAGTGAAGTAAAACTGTCTATTTTTTTTTTGTAAATACAACTCGTTTAAATAATCCGAATCATGTTATTTCGACAAATTTTTCGCAACAAATTATACACAAGTCCAATGGTGTTGAGCAAGAGGAATTACGAAATTCCCCCTGAGCTGGTGGAAGTGGGCAAGGCCAAGGACCCAAGTTTCTATAGAATGGTGGAGTACTTCTACCACTACGCCGTGAAGGTTGTCGAGCCGGCTCTAAATGAGTACCTCAAGAAACATCCACAACTTTCTGAGAAGAAACGAAAGCAGCGAGTGGCCGGTATTTTAAAGGTACAATGTCTTATAGAATAATGATTTCACAGTGTGTACTGTGTTTTGCACGTCAAGCTACGTTCAGTTTGGGTTACGTAGGTACCGTAGCCGCTACTGCAAATACACACTATTCAAACCAATCTCCCATTATATACGAACTTACTCTAAGTGACTCAGTGGGTCTAGTTTTGAGCTATATCTAGACCTGGCTAACGCAAATGGCTAGTCTAAAAATTTAATCATCAATAAATGCATATAATTCTTAAACCTGCGACCTGCAGTCTGTACAGCCCAGTACAGCCGAATACCCGGGCAAATGGTGGCTTTGTGCTCGCTCTGTTAAGAAACCGTGCGGAGACATTTGTGAGGCCGAGGATCTGGTTCGCTCTCGTATATCTGTATAGGGTCCTACTTTGTGACAAAGTTCAGTGTTTTATTTTCTTGGCCCATAATTCAATAGGTGATGGGTTCGTGCAACAGCTCGCTTCAGTTCGAGTTCCCGCTTCAACGCAAAAATGGAGACTACGAGATCGTGAAGGGTTACCGTTCCCAGCACAGCGTGCACCGCTTGCCATGCAAAGGAGGTCGGTTTTGTCCCTCTAACTAAACTACCTCTTAGGTACTTATGAAGATGAATTGAACCAAAGGAATGTCTCAGTGTATCGGAGAAGGACCTAGGTTTAGGTACTCTACTCTAACGTCTTCTGCTAGACACATTGTAGATTAATTGGGCATCTTCAGACGATATTGTATAGAACTTTGCAACCTCGATCAGCCGGGCTAGCACATGATTGGCGCGAGAGTATCTCGCCGCGACATATACTACCCGTCCCTTTTTAATTCATACAGTTAGTAAATGACGGGTAGTCTATCTCGCGGCGAGATACTGTCGCTCCAATCATGTGCTCGGCCTACTGGCTCAAAGAGCAATAAGTACTTAACACATTCAGTGCCAGCCCGAGCTACGAGCGTAGCCGATAACACGGGAAAAACCGTATGTAGCGTAAAGCGCCTACGAACAGAGAACTCCCCTGGCGAGTTACTGGCACTGAATGTGTTAAGTTGTAACACGGTCGGCCTGTTATTGCAAACTGGGTGTAGCAGATGAGATTAGGTTTCCTGATAAAAACATCTACTTCCGAGATTTTTGAATCCATTTTTATTGATTTGCATCTGCCGAAAGCACATAAAATCGGTATAGGTATGGATACCCATAGCTAATCTTATACCTTTAAACGAGCAATTCTTTGTATATATGTATATACAATTATACATATATATATTTCGGGGATCTCGAAAACGGCTCTAACGATTTCAATGAAATTTGCTATTTGGGGGTTTTCGGGGGCGAAAAATCGATCTAGCTAGGTCTTATCTCTGGGAAAACGCGCATTTTTTAGTTTTTATATGTTTTCCGAGCAATGCTCGGTCTCCCAGATATTGCTAATTATGTTTCCCTATAGGGATCCGATTTTCGGATGAAGTTAACTTAGAAGAGGTGAAAGCTCTAGCAGCGCTAATGACCTATAAATGCGCGTGCTCCAGTATACCATTTGGAGGGGCGAAAGGAGGTGAGTACAGTTATTTTTATCCAATAATCATTACACGGCGATAGAGAAATAGAAACCCGTAGTCACGCCTTGCCTGTTAAGACTAAAAAGTGTCAGTCATATTTCTATAGGTATTTCTATCGAGGTTCTTGCTGCAACACCGCGACGTTGACCTCAGGGTCAGCCCTGAGTTTGACTAACGTGATTAATAGGTAGTTATCAACTTAACACGTTCACTCTCTGTGCCCCGCATATGGGTCTCTATTACAATAATTTAGATTGGTAGTTGGTAAGTACCTACAGTCTACAGTTAACGAGTTAATAAGTATTATCATGAAACTTGTTTCAGGAGTGAGTATCAACCCGAAGTGTTATACGATAGCTGAGTTGCAGAGGATTACCCGTCGATACACATTGGAGTTGGCCAAGAAGAACTATATAGGTGAGTAACTAGACAGTCTGAGACTTTTGAGTACCTACCTACTCAGAAGTATCAGACTATTACCTATACCAATATGTAGGTGAAAGATTTCGTTATTAATTAATAAATTATTGAAATGTTTTAGGCGCAGGCGTGGATGTTCCCGCTCCTGATGTAAACACCTCCGGCAGAGAGATGTCCTGGATCGTTGATACTTATGTCAAAACGTTGGGTACAAATCTTATGTGCATAGATCAGGGATCGGAACCTGTTTTTTGCAAAAACTACTCCAAATGTAGGACTCAGTTGTGTTTTTAGGCAACGACTTCGTATTCTTAGATTATCCAATTAGAAATGAAAAAATTAACAAAGAACTAAAAAATACCGGTTTCGTTCCTATACAAAAAATACCGGTATCCGATCCTTGGCATAGATATTAAAGATGTAGTGTTGACACAAAAACACCTACTTACCCAAGACTGCGTATTTCTATAGGTATAATGTACCTACTTCCTACTTACAATATGGTGATGATTATGAAGTACTAGCCGATTACGGCCACATGTGACTTATTGCGTGTAATGGACTTGCTTATAATAGTATTTTATACAATCGTGATATAATAGAGAGCTTTTCAGTCGAGTACCGTGTTTAAGCAACGAAGCTTGCTGAGTTGCTTAAGTTAGGTACGAGATTGAAAAGCTTGATTATATCACTATTGTATACAATACTTTATCTACGAGACAAAAAAATAATACTTTCAACTAGTAGAATCATATAGGTAAACAAACCAAAAGTATACAGCTATACGCGAGCTGCTGCAGCCCGCGATACCTTCATACTCGTACGCGCCCCGGCCGCCGGGCCTAGCGCCCCCGGCGGGTTGGTCAACGACACCTCCTCGTAACTAATGAGGCCCTGATACCTGCTCCTTGCTAAATTCAATTTTAAGACAGTTTTTTTCTCGATTTTGGCCACCGTAGACTAACAAGCAACGCTAAACTGTTTTCGTAGGGTATGAATGTTGCTATATGAAGGGTGTCACATGCGCGTTTCTGACTTATGAAGCAATTGTTTCTACTCCAACATAAATAAAATGTTTTTGTTGGCCAACCAATCACAAAGCAGATGCGACGTAGCGTGTTTAAGTAGGCTAATTTGCATTGAATCGAGTCTCCTTAAACAATAAATATTTTATCGAAATGTATGAAGTTCTATTTTCAAAATTTTTATACTTGACTAAACCGTATCGATAAAATGCTTATGCTTGAGTCGGAAGTGCCATAGACTATCCAACGTTGAAAAGAGTAAGGTTGTAGTGTTGCATATGAAGTTGTAATACACAGATTATACTCGACGAGTAGAAATATCTATATATATAAACGTAAAAGTCCTGACTGACTGACTCACTTAAATCAACGCCCAGCCCAAACCGCTAGACCTAGAGAGCTGAATTTTTCACAATAGGTAGCTTGGGTTTTACAAAATTCATCCCCTAAGGTGGTGAAAAAGGGGTTGAAAGTTTGTATGGAGATCATAAATTTTTTTGAGTGCGGGACTTGAAACTTCTTATAAAGGCATATTATTAAAATACAAGAAAACTAATTTCAGAGTTTTTGAAAATTCATCCCCCAAGGTGGTGAAAAGGGGGTTGAAAGTTTGTATGGAGATCAAACATTTTATTGAGTGCGGGACTGGAATCTTTGTATAAAGGTATATTATTAGCATAGAAGAAAAGTAATTTCAGCGATTTTAAAAATTCACCCCTTAAAGGGGTTGAAAAGGGTTTGAAAGTTTGTATAGGGTTCAAATTTTATTTTAAGCTAGGAATTAGAAACTTCGTAAAAAGGTATATCATTAAAAGAGTAGAAAACTGATTTTAGCGTTTTTGAAAATTCATCCCCCAAGGTGATAAAAAAGGGGGCTAAAAGTTTGTATGGAGATCATACATTTCTTTGAGTGCGGCACTTGAATCTTTGTATAAAGGCATATTATTAGAATACAAGAAAAGTATTACAGCGTTTTTAAAAATTCATCACGTAAAGTGGTTAAAAAGGGGTAGAAAATTTGTAGGGGTCCTAATTTTATTTAAAGCTAGGTACTTAAAACTTCGTAGAAAGGTATTTAATTAGAAGGCAAGAAAACTTATTTAAGCATTTTTGAAAATTCATCCCCCAAGGTGGTAAAAAAGAGGTTGAAAATTTGTATGGAGATCAAACCTGTTTTTGAGTACAGGACTAAACAGGTCAGAACAGGTTTAGGTCTTTGTATAAAGGCATATTCAAGAAAGGCTTCTTAGAAAGGCATTGTATAATATTACAAAAAAAGTTATTTCAACGTTCTTAATAATTCTACCCCTAAGGGTGTTAAAAAGTGTATGTAAGTTTATATGTAGTACAAGTTTTCGTTTTAGCTAGGAACATGAAACTTGGTAAAAGGGCATTACTTATATTAAAATAGACGAAAACTCATTGCACCGTGTTTGAAAAGTTTGTATTAATAAAGTTTGCAGCGGGAGCGAACATTTTTTTTAAAATAGTGGTCTTAAAAATCTAAGTGTTGAGAGGGATTATATAGAGAACATTTTTTTCAGTTAGGGGCTTGAAACTTCGTACTTTGTGAAAGACAAATTTCATGCGTTGTATATAATTATTAACAAATGATTAACCGTCCCTACTGATATCTTTTGCTGCATAATGTTCTATGCTCATGTAAAATATATAACCAACAACATACAAATCCACGCATACGAAGTCGCGGACAACAGCTAGTCTATATATATAAACGTAAAAGTCCTGACTAACTGACTGACTCACTTAAATCAACGCCCAGCCCAAACCGTTGGACCTAGAGAGCTGAATTTTTCACAATAGATAGTTTTTATGACGTTAGTATCCACTAAGAAGGGGTTTTTCAAAATTCATCCCCTAAGGTGGTGAAAAAGGGGTTGAAAGTTTGTATGGAGATCATAAATTTTTTTGAGTGCGGGACTTGAAACTTTGCATAAAGGCATGTTATTAGAATACAAGAAAAGTGATTTCAGCGTGTTTAAAAATTCATCCCCTAAAGTGGTTAAAAAGGGGTTGAAATGTTGTCGTGGTCCTAATTTTATTTTAAGCTAGGTACTTGAAACTTCATAGAAATATATATAATTAAAAGAGAAAAAAACTTATTTCAGCATTATTGAAAATTCATCCCCCAAGGTGGTAAAAATGGGGTTGAAAGTTTGTATGGAGATCAAATATTTTTTTGAGTGCGGGAATTGAATCTTTGTATAAATACAAGAAAAGTAATTTAAGCGTTTTTAAATATTCATCCCCTAAAAGGGTTAAAAAGGGGTTCGAAGTGAATCTATTACAAATGCTTTGAAACTTCTTAGAAAGGCATTGTATAAGATTCCAAAAAAGTTATTTTAACGTTCTTAAAAATTCAACCCCTAAAGGGGTTAAAAAGGGGATGTAAGTTTATATGTGGTACATTTTTTTTTTTTAAGCTAGGAACTTGAAACTTGGTAAAAAGGGCATTATATTAAAATAGACGAAAATTGATTACTCACACCGTTTTTGAAAAGTTTGTATTAATAGTTTCGGGAGCGGTTTTTTTTTTAATAGTGGACTTGTAAATCTTCTAAGAGGGTCGAGAGGGATTATATCGGGAACAATCTTTTTCAGCTAGGGTCTTGAAACTTCGTAGTTTGTGAAAGACAAATTTCATGCGTTGTATAATTATTAACAAATTATTAACCGTCCCTACTGATATATTTTGCTGCATAATGTTCTATAGGTATATTATGCTCATGTAGAATATATAACCACCAACATACAAATCCACGCGTACGAAGTCGCGGACAACAGCTAGTATTATTATAAAACTGAATTATATTTATACATTATACTATTATGTTAGAGTGTAGCTGCTCGACTCTCTAATGCGCCCTTAAGTGACTTACATTATTCAGTGGAAATAAAACCCTTACTGTTTTGGTTAGTTTCGTATTGGTTGGCAGGCTATCGAGACATAAACGCAGCTGCCTGCGTGACGGGCAAGCCGATCAACGGCGGCGGCATTCACGGGCGCGTCGAGGCGACGGGACGCGGCGTGTTCATGACCATCAACCAATTCATTCACGACGAGGCGTGGATGCAGCTTATTGGCATTCCGGCTGGCTTCAAGGTAGAAGCAACATGTCCGTTGGCTACAAGGGTTACTTGTATAGGTGCGGGAGCCGAAGGGCTGTAACGTAATCATGATTATCAACCACTTCATTCACGCCGAGACGTGGATGCAGCTCATTGGCATTCCAGCTGGCTTCAAAGTAGAAGGACTGTATCGTGCGCATGACCAACCAGACCAACAACAACTTCATTCACAATGCGGCGTACATGCCTATATATTTCGCAACAATCGCAACGCGAAACTCCCGCATTACTTTGACTGTTATGTCCTATCCGTTTGATCAATTTTGATACCGATTTCCAACAACAGGATAAAACTGCGATCATACAAGGCTTCGGAAATGTAGGCAGCTACGCAGCGGTATACCTGCACGAGCAAGGGGTCAAAATCATAGGCGTTGTAGAGGTCGACTGCAATCTGTCGAAAGCTGAGGGCATCGATCCTGTGGTAAGCGTTCTACGGTCCTATCTTATAAAAATCGATTCGTAAAATAAATTATTTGCTCAGTTAATCAACTGAAGGGACTTCAGCTTAGTTTTAAGCACATAATTAGGTACAGAAATTAATGTTTTGCGATTGGTATAACATTATTTACGCTAGCTTGGCTTTCTATGGCTAGGAATAATTAGGTACCTATTTAACTCTGCTATATCCTCAGGAGCTGATTAAATATAAGAAAAGCAACCGGGGCAGCGCGAAAGGTTTTCCTGGCGCGCAGGAAGCGGACGCCGAACTACTGTACCAAAAGTGCGACATTCTGGTTCTGGCCGCGCTAGAGAAGGCCATCACCCAGGATAACGCCGCCAAGCTCCAATGCCGGGTGAGAATGAGAACGATGCCACTGAGCTAGTAAATAGGTTTACTCACTCGTGTTTACTATATAAACTGGGCCAGTAGTAGCAGCACTGTAACTGCATGGAAGAGTCGGTCAGTGATGGGATAAGACAATCAACCAGAGAACGTTTGCATGGGCAGCCCATTTAGGTTTACAAAAACCGATACCGCGAAAAAAACGCAGTTTAGGGTCGTATCATACTGTCAACAAAGATAGATATAACTCCGTAATAGATGGATACAGTCTAAGAAAAAACCGGCCAATTGCGAGTCGGACTCGCGCACGAAGGGTTCCGTACCATTACCTACGCAAAAAACGGCAAAAAAATCACGTTTGTTGTATGGATGGAAGCCCCCCTTAAATATTTATTTTATTCTGTTTTTAGTATTTGTTGTTATAGCGGCAACAGAAATACATCATCTGTGAAAATTTCAACTGTCTAGCTATCGCGGTTCATGAGATACAGCCTGGTGACAGACGGACAGACAGACAGACAGCGAAGTCTTAGTAATAGGGTCCCGTTTTTACCCTTTGGGTACGGAACCCTAAAAACGTGCCTCGAAAATCAAGAAAATTTGATTCTCAATCAGATAGCGCCACTACCTTTGGCCTACTCGGATAAATGGCGTTGACGGTTTCGTTTGTTATTTAACAATTTTAACGCATATCAGTGAAAGAACATGGGTCAAAATCATATAAAAATAATTAATGCAGTAAAAAGAAAACATTTATCCATATATAATAGTACATTTCGATGCTAGTGCGGAAAGTATGTCATTACACACAATGACGTTTCCGCGCATGTATCGAACGACGTTTTTTAATACAGTTGCGAAAAAATAAGAAAAACAACAAGTAAGGAATTCGAAACTTTTATATTATTAATTATGTGACATCATTGACTTTGACATTATGAATAGGTCATGAAATAAAACTATGAAAACAGATTGTATCGCGTATACTATCGCGGTAACCGAAGACAATATTATTATTATTATTATTTTTATCTCCTCGGATTTCTCGGGCCTATAAATCCCGGTCTTTTGATAGGCTTGCGTGGGGATATAGATCCAACACGTAGAGGCCCCTTGGAGAGCTTTAATGTCATGTAGAACGCCTGCTGGAACCCGTTCACAGGTGCAACAATAGACACCCATGAACCGGTTGCAACAGGCATTGGGACTATTGTAGGAAAAGTGAACAGTATACCGGTCTATGGATTGAAGTTTGGGTGGACAATGAGACTGGGCTATTGAAAAGAAGTCCGGACACCTGCCATAACAATGCTAACACACGTTATCGAGGCAGGTGGTGACTTGCCGCTGACTTTATTATTATTATTATTATTTTTTATTTTATGAAGAGGTGTTTTTTTAGCTGGGTGTTATTATTATTGAACCCACTTCAATGAATGTTTTTTTTTAAATGCATGTTCTATAAGACAGAAACAATTGTAAATATTAAAACATTGTACTATTATTACCCAAATATCGTTAATTACGATTATTTATGTATCGTACATTTATAAAAACAATATCGAATGTTGTCTTTGGAAACTTAAAGCAGAAAGAAAAAGCGCCTCTTCTTTGACAGGCGTTCCGTTCCATTCAGACAACTTATTAAGAACGGTTTTTCAATATTCAATATAAAAAAATAGACGTGTTATAATGATGAAAGGATAAGTAATAAAATATGAAATATGTATATTTTTCGTATTCTTACATTAACAGTAGGTTTTTATGTTGATTACGACGTTTAAAGGAAACTAATATTAATACTCATCAATAAGTAGTCATGAATTGGAACAAGAATAAATTTAAAAAAATTGGAAATAAAAAAGCACTAGTTCGCGAAAACCAACTTTCCGCACGCTAAACAGATACGTAAAGTAGCACTTTTTGAGCAACTGTATTAAAAATACATTTATTTTTATTTTTAGGGTTCCGTACCTCAAAAGGAAAAAACGGAACCCTTATAGGATCACTCGTGCATCTGTCTGTCTGTCTGTCCGTCTGTCACAGCCTATTTTCTCCGAAACTACTGGACCAATTAAGTTGAAATTTGGTATACATATGTAAGTTTGTGACCCAAAGACGGACATGTAACGTAAACAAATGAATTATAAACATGGGGGCCACTTTCGGGGGTAAATGAGAAAATTAAAAAATAAAGTTTTTCAAACTATATCGTGTAACATATCAAATGAAAGAGCTCATTGTGAGAATCTTAAATATATTTTTTTATAATTTTAGGATAAACAGTTCAGAAGTTATTCAAGAAAATAGGCAAAAAGTGACCATTCCCCCCTTTATCTCCGAAACTACTGGGTCTAAAATTTTGAAAAAAAATACTCAAAATAAATTTTTATCTATAGATTACAGGAAAACCTATTAGAAATGTGCAGTCAAGCGTGTGTCGGACTTAATTACTTACTTTTTGATCCGACCCCTACGGGTTTTTTAAAGACATTTCACTCACGTTTCACATAAAAAATACATTGTTTAAATTGTGTAATGTACGGAACCCTTGGAACGCGAGTCCGACTCGCACTTGGCCGGTTTTTTATTTTTAGTTTTAATCGTGTATCGATAGATGGCAGTGAATTTACTGTGGCTACAAAATTTACTATGACAGTATCGCTCTATCCTATTGTATCCTCTTTGCTGTCAAGTAAAAGTCATTGTCATTACAGACCAGTAAAAAAAATAGTCGAAGTTTCACTGAAAATAACACACTGATTATGGCGTTAAGTAGCAAGTAGGTAGCTGTTTTTGTACAACCAATCCATGTGTGTTATTTTTAACCGACTTCAATTTCATAGAAGGAGGAGGTTCTGTATTCGGTTGTGGCTATATATATATATATATTTTTTTTATGTATGCACCGATTACTCCGAGACCCGTAGTCCGATTTGAGTAATTATTTTTTTGTTCGAAAGGAGCTACTTCCAAGTTGGTCCCATATTAATCTGGTTCTGATCTGATGATGGGATCCCTGAGGAATTAAGGGAACTCCTCAATTTTTAAAGGCACATGTATGGTGATTTGGGTGTTTTCATAAGCAACTTAAGCATTTTCTCTGGAAAACGACCAATTTGATGAAGTGGACCTGATGATGATGATTGTTTTGATGATAGTGATGATGATTTTTTTAATGTAGGATGTTCAGCGATTACTCCGACACCCGTGGTCCGACTTGAACAATTCTTTTTTTGTTTGAAAGGAACTACCTCCAAGGTGGTCCCACATTAATCTGGTGCTGTTCTGATGATGGGATCCATGAGGAATTGAGGGAACTCCTCAATTTTTGAAGGCACATGTATGGTGATTTGGGTGTTTTCTTTAGCAAATCGAGCATTTTCTCTCGAAAACCACCAATTTGATGAAGTGGAGCCGATGATGATGATTGTTTTGATGATAATGATTTCAGCGATTACTCCGGCACCTATGATCCGATTTGAGTAATTCTTTTTCTGTTTGAAAGAAGTACCTCCAAGGTGTTTTCGTAACATTTTTTGTTTTGATCTGATGATGGAATCCGTGAGGAATTGAGGGAACTCCTCAATTTTTAAAGGCACGTGTATGGTGATTTCGGTGTTTTCTAAAGTAACTCAAGCATTTCCTCCCAAAAAACACCAATTTGATGTAGTGCAACTGTAGCCTAACCACGAGTTTGACACTAAATATTCGCTAGCGTCTTCGTAACTTTGTACACTAATATGCCAGTACGAGCGACATGCATAAACAGTAAGTTACGCACACGATAGCGAATATATCAATGTCAATCTCGTGGTAAGGCTACTGATGATGAAGACTACGGACGAAATGTGGAACTTCCCTCGTCACATACGATGATTTTTGATGTAGATAGTGTTGGATTGGAAACAACCAAAGAGACTGAGAAGTGAGGGGTAGGTATGAGAGGTGAAGGTAGCGGGTATTAGTATTTGGGGGGTTGAGGGGAGGTGAGTTGATGGGTCGGGGACTGAGGGGTTGGGAGTTAAGGGATTGTGGGTTAGGGTTAGGAGTTAAGGGGTCTGGGGTTCGGGGTTGGTGGTTTAGGGTCGAGGGGTTCAGTGATCAGGGGTTGATGTGCTGTGAGGTTGAGTGATCGGGGGGTTTGAGGGATTGGGACAGTGGCGGGGCGGAGAATGGATTTAGTGACAGGAATGATTTCCCAGACGGACTCGAGGAAAATTCTGATTATTTAATAAAGTTTACGAATTTAAACATGATTATGTTTTTCATTCACGCGTCACGCTCTTAACAATGTCAAAACTAAAAATGGAAAAATAAAAACTTTTATAAAAAAAAAGATAAACCGACTTCAAAAAGGATGAAATAAAATATGGTCCTTTTTAGGGTTCCGTGTTTAAGTATATGCGTTACCAACTGATATGTTTGAAGTCGGTGCCAAGCCAAGTAGTAACAATACCAGTCAAAAATAATGAGCTTTATGTATATAAATTACAACTGTACAAATATTATAAACGTGAAAGTAATTCTGTCTGCCTCTTTGTTACCTTTTCATGGCTAAATAACTGAACCGCTTTAGCTGAAATTTGGCATGAAGGTTCCTTGAATTGTTTTATATTTTGAAATGTAGTCCTCTGGAAAATAACTCAGTCCCAATCCCACACTTGCGTGCTATGGACTGTTCAAGAATTAGTAAGAAATGCTCTTTAAAAAATACGACGACAAATAAACGCATTCGATTTACACTAATGTACCGACAAGCATGGTACGAACTGCGTCAAGAAGGTTCAACCGTGTGTTCTGTTCTGAGGTGTGTTCTTAAATACCTACAGAAAGTTCGTTTATTATCGTCGTGTAACGCTGCGTCTTACATAGGCGAACAGTCGCGAACGCGAAGCGAAGCGACACGGCGCGGCGCGGCGGGCCCAAGGCGTTCGCGTTCGCAAAGAGATCGCCCACGTAGGACACTTCTATAGGTATCAAAGGATTAATTAAGGCGCCGTGCCGCGCTGCTTAGCGTTCGCGTGTTGTTCGCCAATGTAGTACGCTGCGTTAGGCAATCCAACGTACATACTTATATAGCCGCAGCCTTTATCGAATTGCACCAAAATCACTATGAATATATGGTTCAAAATTTGGCTTGGCACCGACTTCAAACATATCAGTTGGTAACGCATATACTTAAACACGGAACCCTAAAAAGGACCATATTTTATTTCATCCTTTTTGAAGTCGGTTTATCTTTTTTTTTATAAAAGTTTTTATTATATATATTTTTTTGTTATCTCGAGCAGATGATCGGCGAGGGTGCGAACGGACCGACGACGCCGGCAGCCGATGCGATACTCCGCGAAAAGAAGATCCTCGTGCTGCCCGACCTCTTAGCCAACGCGGGGGGCGTCACAGTCTCCTACTTTGAGTTCCTAAAGAACATTAACCACGTGAGCTATGGGAAGCTCAGCATCAAATTCTGGAAGGATTCCAATACGGCGTTGTTAGGTAGGCAAGGCTTTGAGACTATGTAACAGGCGTTGTTCTCCGATCGCGAGAGCGCCCTCGTGATGCTGACCGACACAAATGGCGTCACCGTCTATGTACTTCTTTAAAGTTGTCAACTATGTTTCGGGAAGCTCAACATCAAATTCTGGTAGTATTCCAACATGGCTGCGTTGTTAGGTAGGCAGATATCTCATAATTGGTTTTTTAGACAGTGTTACTGAATCTCCTTTCCGGCCATCCTAGCTCCTCACCGCCACACACAGTCCTTATTTCGAAAGCCCCCAAGAACCTTAACCACGTGCGCTTCCAGAAATGAGTTTTCGTTTTCAGACGCAAAATGTTGACGTACGCACTATGCAGCAGGTCTTTCCTATTAGAGCAAGAGCCTGTCCAAATTTCTCGTAGCATTCATTCAAAAAAAAAAAAAATAGGTTTATATTTTGCCACAACATTTTGCAGATTCTGTTGAGCAGTCACTTAAGAAAGCGAACATCAGCGCGACGATTGAGCCAACGCCGATGTTCCAAGCCATGATATGCGGCGCGAACGAGGAGCTGCTCGTCAACTCAGGGTTGGAGTATTCGATGACGAAGGCCTGCAATGTAAGTTTCTGCTTGTTGAGTGTTTCTAGAAGGCCACTAAAGAGAAAATCGAGCCAATACCGAATTTCACGGCCATGATATGCTCTCATGAGGGGCTCGAGTAGTCCAAGACTTATTACTTTATCACTTCAACTAAGCTTTCTTTACTGCAACGATCGGGCTAGGTTAGCTCATTGGCGCTCGGTTTTTGGGCTGCTTCAAGCATCCAGTACTTATAAACCACTGTACACTCATTATAGTAATCGTTAATAACCCTATAGAGAAACGCCGCTTTAAGTATGACTTGACTTGACAACGTGGATGCCGTGTAGGTAAGCTTAACAACCCTAGCAAGTCGAAACAGAACGCGTCATACGAGGGTTGATCCGTATGCACCACCCCTGACCTCTTTGCTGTCACTTGGTTATTAAAACCTTTTTGCTGTAGGTTTATAGACATTTAGAGGTTATTAAAAAAAAACATTTTTAAATGTCGAACTATTATTGAGCTACAGCTTACTGTAATTGTTGAGTCGTGGTTTTTTTGTATGAAAATGGATTTTGTTGAGCAGTGGGCGGTAAAAAAATATTTACAAAAAAAATATTTTACACCAACTCAAATCCATTAAGATATTGTGGCAACTGTAGGGGAGTGTGCAGTATCCTATTACATAGTGAAACGTTGGTGTCGAGAGTTTAAGTGCCGAAGATCAAGTTGTGAAAACCAACATGGCGGTGGACCACCTGTAACGGTCACTCCAGACGAAAACATTAATAAAGTTCACGATATGGTGTTACAAAACCGGCGAATACGTATCAGACAAATTGTTGAAGAGACTGGCTTGTCATATCATGTAGTGCAACAGATACTTACTAAAGAATTGGGTATGAACAAGATCAGTGCAAGATGGGTGCCACGAATGTTGACCATTGATCAGAAAAGACATAGAGTATTGATTTGCCAGCGTCTGTTGGATATGTACCAAGCTAATAAAGATAATTTTCTCTATAGATACGTAACCATGGACGAGTCTTGGGTACATCACTATGATCCCGAAACTAAAATTCAAAGTAAGCAGTGAACACAGTGGTTCTCCGCCACCACGTAAATTTAAAGTGGCATCGTCTGCAGGAAAGGTTATGCTGTCTGTATTCTGGGATGCTCAAGGAATAATCCTGGCTGACTATTTGAAAAAGGTAGAGACTATTACAGGGGCCTATTATGCAAACTTAATTGTAAAATTGCGAGAGGCTATTAAAGAGAAACGCCGGGGCAAGTTGACAAGTGGCGTACTCTTCCACCAAGACAATGCTACCGTCCATACGTCCTATGTCGCTAAGGCTGCCATACACCAAGCAGGCTTCGAATTGGTGGAGCACCCACCGTATTCGCCTGACTTGGCCCCCAGCGGCTACAGGCTATTCCCAAAATTAAAGGAATTTTTACGTGGTTTTTTTTTTGGATAATCAAGAGGTATGATATGAGGTATGAGGTAGAGGAATGATATCTGTTGTGGAGGAGTGGTTTCCAGAGGTCGGACATTTTTTTCTTCAGGAGGCTATTGAAATGCTGGAGCACCGATGGAATAAGTCTAATATTGTTGAGGGAGACTATGTAGAAAAATAAAAAATAAATCTTGAATGTAGTTTCATTGTAAGAGGGTTAGGGGTGGTGCATACGGATCAACCCTCGTACTTCATGGAGAAACGGCATGATTCGTCATATTTAGCTCTCAAACATTGGTTCTGTTCTGTGTAGTTGACTCTTAATTTCTTTACAATTACCTATCTGTTTCATGTCCCTAACAAAATGCTGAATGCTTATCATGCAGTCTAGTCATAGCCATCCATCTCCATTATCACGGTGTCACGTAGACACCAACGACCATCATATTTGAACTGGTTCCTTGCAGAATGTGATGCGCGCTGCGAAGCAATACGACCTCGGTTTGGACGTGCGCACGGCGGCCTATGTCACCGCCATCGAGAGGATCTTTCTAACATACGACGAACAAGGCCTCACGATTTAACTCGGACCATTAACGGTCATTACACATTGCTATAAACCGATTGGTATACCTACGGGCATTACAAAATAACTGAGGATAACACACTATATATCGTTCAAGAATATACTTTGTGGCGGTTGATACCTATAACAGATGGCGCTGTTTGGCTGCCGTATATTTCGCGGTAACTCAATTGCCAAAAACTAGTTTGTCCACTCCACGTTACAATTTTCAACTATGTAGGTATATGTGCTATAGTTTTTTGTCTATGCTACGCTACAGTGTACCGCACAAAGTATTACACTACCACGTTATTACACACCCAGTTTCGCCACACTGTAATACAAGGTGTTGGCACCAAACATATTACGCAGTGACGGTTATAAGTTTTATAATTTCATCCGCGTTTGCTTTTGTTACTCTTGTAGTGTATAACTTTTTTTATCCTTTGCTTAATTTTTCTATTAAGTTTTTTTTACGTAAGTAATGTGATCCAAGTAAAAAATGTGTTGTACCTAATTGACTATGTGCGCAGTGCGTTGTCGTTGTCGTTGTGGGGAGCTGATATTGAAAACAGCCGTGAAACGTCATATTCTGATTTTCATAGCGTTTAGCCGCCAGGCGGACTCCACAGTCGAGCACATAGTCAATATGGTAAAAGTATTAATTATAATTACTTATTATTTTAGTTATTTTTATTGTAACTAGTTGTTTTTTTGTAATATGGTTGTATATAACGCGCGTTGTAGTATGTTTGTAGATATCCACTGCACTTGTACCGGTCGTAGACTCAGAGCTTTAGTTGTAAATCAAAGTTGGAGAAACCATAAAATCATTGATTTATCGTTTATTACATTTCTTAAAACATGATAACATTTTCATAAAATATACATCGCAACAATATTGCATTCTGAAATCAATTAAATATAATGATTAAGTAATACGTACCTATGTTTTCTTTAACGTTTACGAGTTATAAACTATAACGTTATTGCTTTTTGGTTACGCTGGTCTTAGCCGGTTACCGCTACGTTCTGGCCACCTCTCTGTTGTCCCGGAACCACTGCACGGTCTCCCGTACGGCCTGCTCAAAGGGCGT